>NW_015373950.1:295556-325103 GCF_001272555.1 Dufourea novaeangliae | reverse complement strand
GCAATGAAATTATTTGAAAATTCAAAAGAAATTGTAAAGAAACTACATAGTAAATAAGTAATTGAAAAATATAGAATGTAACTCCACTCTAAAAATTGCCACGAACTTTTTGAACAATCCAATAGATTTCTTCCATTTCCGTTCTAGACGATCGGGAATGCCAAAAATGTCGATTACCATTTGACGTGTTATCAACCAGTGCCCAATAAAGGATAAACTTTCTATCCTTATCGATCATGGTAACATCATTCGATATAATGTAACCAATTATCGACGGTCAATTAGGCGATTTCGAATTAGGGTTATGAGTTTTCTCTGGTTACGCTATTGTTACGTTAATAGCAAGTATGGTACTGCTGCGGTCCAATCGACACGGTTCATTTGCCTCATAAAGGAAGAACCAACGGTTGACGGGCAGTTATATACCGCAAATTGGCCCGTGTTCAAGTCGCGACCGAAACAATATGCCGGAAACACGCACGGGGGAGATCACCCAACGACACACGATGAACTTTCCCGCACGTTTCGCCGTCGATGCCTACGCAGAATCGAAAGCAGAATAGTTTCTATGGATTCAGCAAATCCGTTTCTAGTCCCCCCTTGTATTGGTAGTTTCATGGAGGACGCCATTTTCCGAATTTGACCAATCTCCTGTTTCCCTTGTCTTCGTCCGCTGATTTCTCGCCTCCCTTCTTTGCATACCTTTCGCTCATAACACGTACAATCTTATTTCTACATTTCGGATAGGAATAAAACTAGATACTTAGCATTGGATTTCGTATGGAAACGCACGATCGTGAACTGTACACAAGGTGTTTAAAAAAAAACGGTCTAAGAATATAGAAGCTTATAGTACTCACCGAGACGAGTAATAAAGTCTAACCAACACAGGTCTTAAAATCAATCATTTCGGTGTAAAATTAATTTTTATATTTACAAGCGTCATACGAATGTCAGGAATGAGTTTCTTTGCGGCATATTGAATGTAAACAGATAAATCGACTTAGAAATATATTGATTCGAGGCTTTATTACAACAGGCAACACGAGATACGGAAGAAATATTTGAAATCGATCTTTGATCCGCAGATATGAGTTTTGTATTGAAGTGAACGGAAGACATCTGTGATAAATGTTACAACAAACTATTGTATTTTTCTTCAGAAAGATTGATTATAGGACCTATGTTGATTAGACATTTTTTATTCTACTCAGGGAGTACTATGAGCATCGAAAACAGAGCTGCGCAACTGATTACAGTAGACTCACGTTAAAGTAGCGGTGCGGAGCTCTCGAGGCAGGTTTTTAGTACCGAGAAAACGGTACTTTAACGTGAGCTAATGGGCATGTAGGATCTCATGGCAGTTCGGTCGATCCACTAATTCAACGTTTCTCAAACTGTGGTACATATACCACTAATGGTACATTATGTTATTTTTGGTGGTACAATTTTTACACAAAATATTTTGAACCTTTTTGATGAAAAATATTACTTATTTATTTGAAAATAATAAATAATTAATATTAAACATGTTCAATGAAACAGGCTCATCCTTCGCATTAATCCTCACCAATAATAAATCTCCTTAATATTATCTCCTTGTATTATTACCCACCATTTACTATATTTTATTATGATGTAAAAGTTTCATTTACGAATATAATTAAATAAAATTAATTTAAAATGTTTTATTCTTTGATTATAAACACTCCATTCCTGATGTATTCATTTCTAATCGGGAAATGCTTTTATGGTGGTACATATATTTTTTGATTCTCATTTATGTGGTACAAAATTTAAAAAGTTTGAGAACCTCTGCACTAATTGCATCAAAACTTTGGTTACAGAAGACGACCGATAGTGGGATGCGCGCACGTGTGTGAGTAATATGTGTGAGCTGGGGCGTTCTTATCGCTACTTTAACGTGAATCTACTGTATATACGTATTGGCTCGACTTTCTCCTCCTGGGTTACACCCCACTATGGTCCTCAGCTTGACTCATGAAAGTGTCCCCACCAATAATATTCCCGCCACGACTCGAATCCCCGCCAATAGTATTCCCGCCACGACTCGACCGAGTCAATCCGAGGACCATAGTGGGGGGTAATCCGTGTGGGGAAGTTCAAGTCGCTGCTGCTTGTGAGCATCGAGTCAATCCGAGGACCATAGTGGGGGGTAACCCGTGTGGGGAAGTTCAAGTCGCTGCTGCTTGTGAGGAATCAGATGCGAATCTATGATCTAAAGTCTTAGACCTTTTCCTTTAACCATGATTCATTTAATAAGATCCATGTAGATCTTACAGAAGCGCTTTGTCAAATTTTTTTCATTATGAAATTAAAAATTCAATATTGAAAGGATGAATTATTTTCTTCTGAAATTTAAAATCTGTCGTAACTTCAACTATTATAATTCATGACACTTGTAAGAAGAATCAATAATCGTAACTATTTCACTCAGAGCATAAGGAATAAAGTGTCTTTATATGCAATAAGAGTAAAAATAAACTTTTAGTAATTCTATTAATTCGTATTATTCACGAATATACCATGAACGGCTTATAGCATTATAAAATTTAATTTCTTAGATAACAAATGTCTTCATTGCTTTATAGAATTTCTTCCTTTTTTATATGCTTCCTGTTATTTTAGCAGGTAACTATTTTTTTTAATTGGATTTCTAAAAAATCATGTCCTTTTGGAATAAATATTCAAGTAATAATTAATTTAAATAATACTCAACTCTGTCCTTTAAACAACAGTGCATCAACGAAAGTGTGTTGGTAAATAAAAAAATTCAGCAAAGGATAAAATAACTTTTAAGCGAACAATTTAAAGAAATAAGTACCTTCATACATTTTTATAGAAGACTGCATCGATCGTTGTACTCGAAAGTACATGGTTTGATTTACGGAAAAAAATGCAATTGCACTTTTCCGATGCATCGATCCATAAAAGTAGGTATACATAAGCAACACTTTTTTCTATCTCTCGCCATTTTGAAGGTACACCTTGTCCTAGTCACGTGGTACATATATCCTATAATAATAAACTTAAAGTTTTATGCACGAGGTCATTCAGCGACGAGGTTCGTCTGTGTTAAAAATTCACCTGGTACTCGTTGTTAGACAGCGTTAACTTCAAAAACTAGGACGGGCCTGGAGCTCCGTCCTGAGTGAAACACCGTACGGAATGTTCGAAACCATAATGAGAACTATTTCCCTGTGATATAATATTTTAACTCGAGTGCACATCTGTGGACGCAAGACGCGCGGAAAACCGTTTTCTTTTATGACCTTAAACCTTCACCTTTTCACGCACTATCTAAAGAATAAAATCTGTTAATCGACAAAAATGAATATTTGGACAAGAAAGTTACAAGTGAAAATTCAGATGGGATCGCAGACTATTAAAATAGGATCTATTGATTAATTTCTAACGTAACAGCTGAAGAAAAAAAAGGAAGCTTTGCGACAAGATGATTCTCCTTTTTTTAATTGAAGTCCACATTATAATAAATTGCTGCCTACTAATTGGCTGACGTCGATACTTTCGACCGAGGTGTACGCAATTGTCGCTGCGCAGAGGTAAAGAAGAGCTTCGAGGGAACGTTTACCGTTGTCTTTTGGTGGATCCTCGGTGGAGGCAGCCAGAGGTCTTCCCCGTTAATTAAATCCGACCCGGAAAATACAATTACCAATACAATAATTGTGAAAATTAATTAAGAACCGGGCCGATTGATAGAACATTATATTCGTGATAATTTTAACCTGCTATAATGTTAATTAAGTTAATTGGACTGGCCTGCCCGTCGTAACGTCGAGTCTTCCTTTATCACGGATCAGCTCGCTACGTAAATTAGATCAGCTCCTGAGGATACAAATTGGATACGAGGCTTTCGTTAATTTCACGTAACGCCAATAGAATAATTTTTGCAAGTATGTACCAATGAAGAAAGCAAACTATTTGCAATTTCTCGAGTTCTCTATTGCACGAAGTTCTACTCCTGTTCCTGATTGCGTTCAGTCTTACTTAAAAGGACAGGGTACGAAAGATGACTCTCTGGGATTTGTATGCGCTTTTCTAAAATAATAGCATAGGTTGACCCTTATCTAAATCTAAAAGTCTAGGTGCCTTCTCTCATCGGTTTTCGGAATAATTGATATTAAAGTTTGACGGGGTCCTTATATACAATTACATACACTCGAACGTTGCACTGTCAGCGTCGATGACGCAGGACACCTAATTCAGATGCAAGCCATTGCGCCATCGACTATAACTAGTGACGGAACTGATACGATACAGACATATTAATGATACACAAACAATTCGATACCTACGAACACAGTGGAAAGTCTCGAAAGACATCGAAATCTCAGAAACTCGGTATTAACTTTCAATACTCGTGCATTTTAGAACGATATCAATATCAATACCAATTCCACATCGAATGAGTAAGCATCGACATCATGAACAATAAAACCGACTTTTCCCAAGAACTTTATGGATATAAGAATACTGACTTAGTTGTTATAGATGTGGCATCTATATTTTCGTGAATTATGAAATATGCATTGATACTGTTGTAGAAGTGCCCAATAGTAAATACTACAATAATCAATACTACTTTCGTGTAAATATCGAAATGGTGTCGATTCCATTTGATACTACTTGCACAAAATTTACAGTCAGGTATCGATAGCATTAATTCAGTATCACTCCAAACACTAACTCCGACAATACAACGTTCACATCTAATGTGTATCAGGTCCCAAAAATCTTTAATATCAATTATTTCGAAAACCGATGAGAGTTAGCACCTACGGATTTGGACTCACAAGGGAAGGCACAGAAGTGTTCCCCAACGATTTTGACGAAACTTCATACGTCTGTTAAGCAGTAAAAAATAAGAGATACGTATTTTTTTTATCGGCTGAGACGCGACTTCAAGGGGTGAAACCACCCCTTGAAGTTTCGACTCGAAAGTACTATCTCGAAAACCAGAGGAGATACATGAAAACTTCTAATGGACGAGGTTTGCGGTTTTTTATATAGAATAATATGGTGCTAACAAAATGTCCAAAATATAATTTGTTTGTAACAAAAAAATTTCGGATCGAAACTTCGAGGGGTGGTTTCACCTCTTAAAGTTGCGTCTCAGCCGATAAAAAAATACGTATCCCTTATTTTTGACTGCTTAACAGACGTACGAAGTTTCATCAAAATCGGAGGGGGACACTTCCGTGCCTTCCCTTGTCGGATAAGGGTCAATCTGTACTACTAGTCTGGAAAAATGCATCGAAATCCCAAAGGGTCACCTCGATCTCTTTACTCGTTAGTGTCACGAGTTCCCCTCCGTTAATGAGTCGAGATCTGTGAGCAAAGAAATTATACTCGCTGGTTATTTGATATTAACTCTTTGATGTCGGATGACGTAGTAATAGGATAAACCAACCAGTGAAGGACCGAATTGTTGAATTTCCGGACGTTCGAGATTAATACTTAAATGTATTTATTTATAACAACAAAAAGAAAATTTATATTTAATAATTTAAATCATAGTAAAAGCTCAATTAATGGCTGCATTTCTGTAATATTTTTAATAAGAATTGTTCTCATTAACTTTTGCTTAATACGCTACACTAAAAATATGGGATATTACAAGTGCAACGACACTCTATTTATAAACATTTAATAATTTTGAAATATATAATTTACATTTCTTGCTTAATGGTCACTCACTGGTATGCAGTCAATTACTGCTTGGTTAACCCTATGTCTTTTCGAAAACAAAAACTGAGAGCGGTTGACGTAGTAGTACGTCTTCCTTAAATAGGAACCAGAATAGTAAAAAAACAGAAAGAATCGCTTTTCCTATATGTAAACTTTGACAAATATAAGTTAAGTAGTAACTTCTACTTATTTTTAAAACACCTGAAACTTGTATATTTGTAAGCACAAAAACCCTCTCACCAACAAAGTGTTAACAGAACGAACTGGCTTCCCCAAACTACAGTGAATCACTATCATTACCCTCCAGATTAGCACAAAGAATGTAGCCCGGATGAACGCGACATGGAGTTAACTCAATCACTTTTTCTGCTTCGTTGCTCGAGAGGGAGACCCTTCCTCGAGATACGATCGTCGATCACTGACCAAAGGGAACACGTTGTGGGTGTTTGGTTTGAAACATTTAAGAATCAAACTGCAAATTTGTTGCTGTTAACATCACGATAGAAACATCAGCGGAGATGTTTTCCTAGTGAAGATGCGTCCAAACAACATGCGAATCAGCAAATGGCAAGAGCTGTTTCGTAAAATTTCGCGCAAAATCGAAGGAACGTGTAAAGTTTCTACGGAACAAACGAAAAGATTCGTTCACAGAGGCGATTCAAAGGGGGTAAATCTACCTTTTTTTTGCGGCATAGGGTAAGTGTGGGTATGACTGGGAACTTTTAAGATAAAGTAACTGTAGTGTGCTCGATAAAGCGCTCAAATTAATGAAAGTCCTTTCTTCTTGTTTTTACAGAAAGTTAGCTGATAATAGTTCCATACAAAAATGAGGACGCGCACCTAATAAACGAAGATAATAGAAATCAATGGAATTAAAGCCAAATCTCATTGCATAAATTACTGCGAACATGCATGTGTGTCAGTTGCTAACAAAAAACCTGCGCGTATATTACTGCGGACTTATGTTAAGCGAAATGTTACTGTAAATACGTCTTGTAAATACAAACATTATTTAACTTTATTTATAAGAAGGATGTGATATAATATATAAGATAGAAAGTATTAATTTAGTATATATTTATAATATTATATTAAGACTTATTATAATAAAGAACAATAATAGTAATACACTTTTCAAAAGAAACTCAACGTTTTTTTCAAGCACTGCTGCTCAGTTTTAAGGTTAGGTTGACGTAATTAAATGCGTTCGAAAAACAGGTTAGGTTACGCACAGTCCGCAATAAAAAACGCACGTGGTGTAAAGTATTGCACCTAATACCGCAGTGAGAAATGAAAATTAAAAATGAACTGTAGATGAATGATTTACTGTTTTTTGTTAATAACGTTACATTGCACGTATTACTGTTGATGACGAAAATATAAATGTTTCTTAAGTAGGCGTTCATAACCGTCATATCGAGGAATCGATAGAAGCCTCGTCCTGACGAATTTCAAACTACGATAATGAAATTAATAATAACTTTGCTGTATACATTTAATTATAATTATTTATAATAAACTTCAAAATAATTTTATTATTAATCTTGAAGAGATTATGTACTTTTCAACATTAAATATTATTTGTTTTATAAATATCCGCAGTAATACCCACAACCTAGCATCGACTGATTGAAACGGAAGATTTTCTATTAACCATTGCACTTTTATATCTTACACTTCAGTCTCAACCGTTATTTTCGTAGTCAAGAAATTGTACGATTACGGGAAGGTGGGATTAAAAACGCCGAGTTCGTTTCAAAAAATTTTCTTCAGCGGAGGTTATTTAATTCTAACTCCGACGGTTGCGCGAGACCTTTAAGCCCAAGTCGAAGGAATTGAAATTATTCCCTCGTATTTGTTCGCGGAGCTACTGGCACAGAGGGCGTTTTCTTTGGCGGTGGGTTAGCGAAAATGATTATAATATATTTCGCTGTATTTTCTATCCGCGCCTCGACAGACAATCCCGTTTCCAGGATGCGATAAGACGCTGTAAAGGACTGTTTGAAGGTACGATACAACATTCTGAGCTCGTCGTCGTCTCTCACCCTTTCCCGACACAGCCGAAGAAATCCTTTCATCCCTGTTGCCTCGGTTCGACTCTCTGTGTTTGTTCTGCAGGATACGACGGTGGCAGTCTGAAACAAAACAAAAAAAAAGAACGTAAGAGAGAACGTCAACCTCTGCTCGACGACGGGGTGTATGTATGTATTGCGCAACTGAACGGCGGGGACAATAAATATCGCAATTCCTATCGTTTACCGGTTCGTGAGGAACGCGTAACAAAGGGACCTGGTGATATTCAAATTCTATGTTATTCCTGTTCGGGCTCCTCCGAACCGGAAACAATGAAACAAATCTGCTTATCCTTCGGAATTCCCTATTCCTACTGTTGTTCTTATATTCCATCCTCCGAAATGCCTCCACTAAAGAGCAAACGCGATACTAAGCCTCACTCTATTCAAATGACGGGGGAACGAGTCCTGTGTATGCTCTTTTGTTGTCGAACGGTTGTCGTAGCCCCCCTCTTTTATTTTTATTTCGCCCCCTCTGTTGTCGCGTTAAATAACTTACCATTCATGTTTCTCGCCCACGTATTGTCTTTTTCTTTCTTTGCGCTTTGAAGAGCGTGAATGATCAACGTGAAAATTCCTTTATTTCGATTGTTTTTTTTAGGGGGTAATTCACTGAGAATTTCTTCTTTTTGCAGAAAGAAACACGAGTTATTGTCTTTTGGGATTGGTAAATGTTATCGTTGTACATTTTTGGAAGGTATGGTTATGATGATTCAATTGTCTTTAGAGAAAAGAGACGCTTTCATGAAAGTATATGATGTGATTATTGATTATGACTTGATTATTAACCCTTTCCGACCGTAGGAATCCATTTAATATCATTAATTAACTTACTTTGCATTTATAACTTATATTATGAACCTGAATATTCAATATGGCATCGTATTATTTCGTTTAGGTTTCTGCCGTTACATGGATATACTCTCGAAAATAACATTTTAGAATTGTTTAACAGATATTCTGTTTTTGTTTAGAAGCAATTTGTTTTGCTTAGTTTTTTTTTATTTTCCTGTTATTCTGAGATCCAAGAATTAACTACATGCAAAAGTGTTATTTTCGTTTCAAAGAAATAATTCAGGTCGGAAAATGTTAAAGTACTTCATTATGTTAAAGGAATATATGAATTTATAAACATCCATAGTTTTGTTATATGAAGTACCTACACTGTCTTACTATGGCAGACACTTGATTTTCAATACTTGGAGAAGTCATTGAAAAACATTTTCTAAAAGTACCATTGATATTACTGATCTTGTCGTTGACTCATATTACATACTACTTAATATAGGCTTCGCACATTTGAAATTATGTACACTTAGAATTAGGCTACAGATGTTTATGCGAACAAAGATTTTTACTGTGCAATTTTCGAAAATTGAAATCAAACAGAGATTGATTTATTCGATTGAGGATTTTATTGGGTTACAAAATAAAATAAAAAATTTCATTATACCATATGAGACATTTTAGTACACTGAATTTCAAACAATTGTGTGTCCGCTATAAATGCATATATTTATAAGTATTCATATATCAATTGTTATGCTTCCGATATGTACATATATGTAATAGTCATTGTCAGATCTGACCCGACGTATCATTTTAATTACCATATCAAGTGATTCCATAACTGTAAGGTTAAAATTCAATAATGCCATTCATGCACAAAACACATGAATTCGATATGGCATCGAATTAATTTGCATTATAAAATCGAATGTACACATACATATTCACTTTTATCTTCTTATTCTGATTTAAAGAGGCGTGAAAAATTTATTCCGCAACGAAATACCACACAATAATAATGAAATTGATATTATCACCATGATATCAATATTAATAACACATTTAACAAGTAAAAAGCTCCGAACAGCGATGATGAACATGAAAATAACAGCTGATAAGTAATTATACACGAATAACATACAAATTTTATTGATTATTTACTGGCATACGGCGTGTAACTTTACAGTATAAATACAGCCATAACAAAATGCACCTCTTCCCCATCAATTTATATTAAATTACTGCCAAATAAATATCATTTAGAGCCATTATAACTTCCAAAGAAACATGTATTGTACCACGCGAGTGTATAAAATACAGCTCTTTAAGAAAAGGTACGTATTGGCCAAGACAATTAAACTTTGCTTGGATAATACAAAAGAAACCATAAAAGTTTTATCATTCATCAACGACGTATATCTAAAAGAAACCTATAATCAACTACACTAAATTCTATTACCCTATATTATAAGCATTCCTTGTACAGTGCGTGGCATAGCTATAAAACCACCCTAAACTTTTCAATTCTTAGGTACATATTGTGGTTAAAATAAAAACGAACTGTATATGCCATATCTGAAATCTTGTTGAGAAATAATGTTTCCCCGGAAATAATAAGTAATTGTAGTCTCTAATGGCCCTTAGTCGACGTGACGATAAATAAACAAATTTAAAAAAAACGTATCCACAAAAGGAGATTTTTAATCGAAGTAAGACTCATCCGAATCAACACACTTTTCCCACGGAGTCAAAAGCTTCTCGAGTCCAAATTTCTCAAATTTTAAAACAAATTTTTACCCAATATTTATTACACCCGTCCATTAAACGTTCCTTTTTTTTATCACCATAGTGTACATGTTAAAGTTAAAACCAGAGAGGTGAAACTCCAACCACGCATCCGGGCATTATTCAAAACCAAATTAACTGCTAATTTTCCGCGCTGGGTGGTAAATAGTCAGTACTAAATTGCGTTCCGTGTGCGCCGCCGGCCGCATACACCCAGGCAATATTTAGCCCAACGTCTAATGACTATTTATACAACGATTAAGGTACAAAGTATTCCCTAACCCGACCGCTATCACGACGACCTCCTCCCGCGCGCACAAGCTCCGGCGCACAAGGCAACAACGACGATATTCAAATTTCATCCGCCCTCCCACAACCTCTCCGTTCCACCCCCCATCCCTCCTCTGAAGGAAAGCTCCAAAACAAATCCTTTTATCCTCCGTGCCGCTCCCTAGGCGTTGCGTCTAACCGCCCCGGAGGATGTATTCTCGAGTAAAAGGAAGCGCAGCAATTCCGCGCAGAGAGAACACTTCATCAACCGCCCAGGAAGAAACGTATGTACGTTGGGCAACAACGTGCTGGATACATCCACGTAAGCAGCGTATTTTGCTCGCAGTGTTCGGGGGGTTGCAACGCAGAACAATCAAGTGATAGGGTTGAGAAGGCATGGTTCTAGCATCGTTTGAGTCAAGAATCAAAATTTAGTAGCTCAAATAGCCAGAAACAAAATTCCTTCTATTTTCTAAAAAAACGGACATCAACTTAAGGGGTCATGCTCAGTTAGAAATTTTCAAAAATCGATTTTTCACTTTCTACATTTTCTTTAAGTACATCTCGAGAATATTCTGTGCAAGTTTCAAGGTAATCCAATCAAAAATGACAGAGTTACAGGCGTTAAAAAATTAACATTTTATATAAGTATAAGCTTGACTTGAAACTTTAAACGCGTTTTTCTCGAAACTAAATTTTTCAAATCGGTGATCAATATTTCTCGAAAATTACTATCGATTTACATGAAACCTTCTGCGCCTTATTGCAAATCAGAAAAACTCTTCCTTGAATGAAGGATTTTTTTTTCGTTCCATACTTGTTTTTTAATCGACCAAAGACGAGTGACTTTTTAGGTGAAAATCGCACTTTTTCAGGAAAATGTCCGACATTTTGTTTCCATTCAATATTTTGAAAAACCCCACGTTCAAGCACAAGATTGGTCCTTCCATTACATAAATCTTACTGAATGTTTAATTTCATATGAACCGTTACGAAGTTACAGTGATCACGCCAGACCACTTTTTGTGAAGAGACATCCGGGAGATCGCTCACAATTTATTTACTAATAAATATTTCTAAATAAAAAAAATTACCGTATAATGTAGAAATTGCAATCTTTGAAAGGCAAACACATTTTTTGAAAAAGGTTTTATAGTTTTTGAGAAAAAAAATCCCAAAGAAACATCCTTTTTTCGACCTCCTGACTGAGCATGACCCCTTAATTGTCACAAACTCTCTACCGATGCTTCGATTTTTAATAGGAACTGTATTCCTCTTACCAGAAGGCACCCCTGCCTTCTCCACTCCGTCGTTAGATTCTCCAGGAACAATGTAAGGACATCTTACTCTAACTTTCCCTCATCCGTTTCTCATAAATAAACCCACGACGGATGATAACCGAAGGACGGACCCAACACGGTTTTCTGCCGTCAGATGACATCGGGGTTGTTTAGTCTCACGCCCATCCTTCCAGAACCGCCACGCAGTCTAAGTTCTTATCAAAACTTCTTCGATGTCAAAATAACGACAGGCAAACCGCCTTCGGTTCTATTCTAAAGACGTTGCTGCTAACATTATTAACCCTCAGGAAGGAAATTCCCACCTCAACATACGTAAGCACCTCTAAGTTAAGGTAATACGTCAGTGGGATAATACGTGAACATCACACTAATACGAATTGAGATTTTGAATCTTTGATCGTTTAAAAACTTGAAGAGAATAAACGCAAACTGAATTCATATTTTAGGGTGATATTTTCCCAAATAATTCAATGGTAATAATTGCAAAAGTGATAAATAATTTTGTTATCGAAATGGAAGGAAACTGTTATGCTAGCTAGATTACAGACGAAATAACAGTGTTTCTCTATAGAAAATTCGCGCTAGTCTGCTGTCTAAGGGTCAGCCATGGATGATTTGTCCCTAATAATAACTAATAATGATATACTTAGAACCGCGAAGGTTTTATGATAAACGTGTTCTTAATGTGAAATGGGCGCGAAGACTTACTCCATGCGTCTTCTCAAACCTCATGGATGCAGAGTTTAAACCATAAATATACATACAATACTGCGCTGTCTTATGGTAGGGATGAAGCGAGACCGAAAGACAGAAGTAGCGGTGGAATAATTTCTCTCTTGCTCGCATCACAGAGGGAGGGGATAAAGCGACTGGTGGGAGATGAGGAGAAGGAATGCTGCATGATGCTGCACGCATGTAATGTCTCCACTACAACGTAGGAGAATCCCCCACTACCAGGTCCATTAGAAAGAGAGGAAAGTTACTCCAGTTATTGTCCTTTCTTTGTAGTGCCGACTTCATCCATACCATAAGACCGCGCAGTTTATTATACAGGGTGAACCACGAATAGTGATCAGTAGAGATTACTCTATTATTAGCAGTCCCATAGAAAATGTTTTTGTCAGATATAGCATGGTTTCAAGAGAGCTTTAACGTGATTATAGAAAATTTGTTGTCAACTTTTTTTTTTAATGAGTTTTCAAGGTCACCTTCAATTTTTTGCAAATACACCTATAATTTTTTTACGCCTATCTGTTAGAGGATTTCAAGATGAATTCGGTAAGTATCATAACATAACATTTACCTTAATTTTTTAATTATATATATATTATAATAAATTAATAAAATTGACAAAAAATTTGCTATAATCACGTTAAAGCTCTCTCGAAACCATGTATAATCTCTACGGATCACGATTCGTGGTTCACCCTCCATACGTCTATGATTCAAACAAATGTAACTGGCGATGCAATCACGGCCCCTGTTGCTAAGTAGTGCCTTTTTGGCGGTATGTACGACTGAATCCCCCACAGGACTAGTTCTTATCATTAATCTTAGTTGACAATAGAAGAATATTCCCTAAAACTTCATATTTTCATAAAGATGTTGAGAACACTGTTAATAAATGATAACATCGTCGAAAGGGATCCCTGAAATTGATAAAAATTTGCTCATTCATCTATTTCTATTTACACAAGATGTCCCACCTAACATGAGCACCTTTAATATCTCGCTTGTTTTTGAAGATACAAAAAAATGTGAGGGGAATGTATTATTTAGTTACAAGGAACACATACCATGATAATCAAACATTCTTTCCAGGTTATATTTTTCGAAATTTCAAGGTCAACGATGTTTTTTTAAACGGGATTACATAGTTTTATCATCGTGGTGCAATAGTTGAATCAAGACCAACCCAATAATCTAAGTAGTATGAACTGTGACATTGAGTACAAAAAAATCCACAAATGTAAGGGAGTAGATTTAAATAATAACATAACTACGATAGAGGGATTAGTGCACAAATGTATCGAAATTGATGGACATCACTTTGAGCATTTGTTACAATTAATTTTCTTCACATCAAAAGTAAGTGAAATATTTAAGGTGTTTACGATAGGTAGGACACACTGCCTAAAATTAGACGTTTCAAAATTTCTGATTGATCCAACTAAATAAACGTAGGTATGGACTGCTCAATTATGATTCTGGACCACTGTGGCGTTATCGGTAACGGGTGCAAAAACCACTCGTCGTTACTTCATCGAACCGGTCTTCGGTCCGGTTCAACAGGTATATTTCCCAAAACGATACGGTGCTCGTGGTTCGAGGTCGGACAGTCAGAGGGAACCAGTGAGAATTAGGGTAGAGGGAGAGAAAAAAGAGGAGAAACAAAGGACGAATTGAGAGAATGAACAGGGAAGAAGCGGTTGCTTTATGAGTAGGTGAGTGGTACACCCGGCGGGGCCGTTCGCCATTTTTATCCTCGGTGGAGCTGGAACGAAACAAGGGGAAAAGGGAGGATATTCGAACATCGGGAGAGGAGCCTTCAACGAAACTGGCCCCGGGCCAAGGCATTATTTTCGAGGGAACGAGAGAACGAGGGGTCCGGGCACCGTGGCCGTGTGACAGACCATGAGGAAGCGAGGGTGAGGACGGAGTCGGAGGAAGCCGAAGGAGTCCTAGGGTTGCTAGCCCAAATGAATATTTAATTTCTGCATATCTCACCCTCTCCCTGGAACGAAAGTTCAGCTCGACGGAGCGGCCGTCGTTCCCAAGGGAGCGAAAGGAAGCTTCGTATCCCTCGTACTCGGCGCAACTGTGATATAGGGTAAAGTCCTCGCGGAAGTCGCCCGCCCCATCGTTTCTATTTCGGAACCCCGTGGACCGGCCTATTTTTCTTTAACGCGTATTTACTTTTCCCTGCTTTACCCCTCCATTCCACCGCGCAACCACCGTCCCTGTTTCTTTTACATTTTTTAACCGCCTTTTAGCTCGACCCGTTCCTTCGTCCCCGCAATTTCTCCTCTTTTATACACGTTGATCCGTCTTTTTCGTCCGTAACTCCTTCGTCGCCGACACAATTTTCGTTCTAGCCACTTCTACGACCGCTGTTCCTTTTTTATTATTCTTTTATAGGTGGAGTATCGAATTTCGTTAACCCTTCAGTAGACGCATGGTGTTACAGCCACTTCAATTTATTTACTTGGTTTTTCTTTTTTGTAAAAATAGTAAACTTTAGTTATCAAACTGATTTGTTTTTATTTGTTAATACCACTTGGTTTACGTAAATTGTGAAAAGAAATTTGGGGTCACTATGCAGTGTCGGATAAGTCAGTCTACACTAGGGTTGCCAACCGTTTCGGATCAGTCGGGACGTCCCGTTTCGAAGGTGTCTTTTAGAAGAGTCTCGCATGAGGTTTGTGCGGGACGTTAATTGTCCTGGTTATTTATTCTAGAGAATATGAATACGTTTTCAAAAACTAAAATTTGTACCCTCTATGTACCTAATCTAGCTGCATATTTTGGAACGCACCTTAACCCTTGTGTGGACAACCAAATCGTTCCCAGCTATTGAGCAATATGAGTACCCCAAATATCCTATTCTGGCAGATTAGATAAACATAGATAATTTTACTTCAATATTTATCCGAAACTCTTAGTTTTCCCATCCTATAATACACCAAGTGCTGTTTTAGACAAGAACATAAAAAATTGTTAAACGGTTCTCAATGCGCTCTACTCAGCCCATTGGTCTGTCACTCGCGCTCATATTGTAAGTTTATTGTATATCACGCTAACTATAATTTTTCGTTTCTTATTTAAATTGTTTCACTAATTTCAAAGAAGTCATTTCAAATTTTGTTTTACGTTTGGAATGTTTAAGTGTATTAAAAAAAATGTTTGAAGTTTGTTTTTGTCTTGTTTTTGTGATTGTTCGGCACGTTTAAAGGCAGCTTTGGAATTACAATTTTTGTTCCTAATTCGTGTCCAACATTGTAAGGCTGACTTATGCATAAAAAGAGTTAAGGCTAAAATAAAACTGTTATTTGATTGAAGTGAAATGATTTTATTTTTTAGAGTTTGATAGGTAAATATTTACAATAATGGAGCTACCTCCGACTTGGATAATTTTTTAATATGTCGTCAAGGTCGTCACCCTGAGTAGTGCTCTGACGGTTTTAGTTGGGGGTCGTCGTTTGTAAACGAGTTATTATCAAAAAAAGTTTGGGTAGATAATTATTTACAAATTTGGCCTTCTCACCGAATTCAAGTCACCGCCTTTTCAAGTAGAATCAGTCTCAGGTATACCACTTCAACTGAAAACTTGTCTATTGTTTTGGGGAAGTTATCAAAAAGGGTTACGTTATTCTCTTGAACTATCTCTGACCAACTCCGATCCGTATAATGCATCAGAGTTGGTTAGACGCAGTTGATGAAACAAAAAGTCATTTAGAGTTGGTTAGAGACAGTTCAGGAAAAAAGTCATTCAGAGAAAATAGAGACAGTTCAAGAAAAAGGTATCATTGTTCTCTTAATAACTTTTTAATAAACAACATTTGATAACTAAATATTTCTGAAGGTCACTAAGCAAGGTGACCTTGACAACATGGGTCAAAGTCGATGTCATCGGTCATTTTACTTATCAATACTACTAACGTACGATACAAAACTTTTTTTGATGATAACTTGTTTACAAACGGCAACCCCCAACTTGAACCTATTACAATACTATGTAGTCAGGGTGATGACCTTAACAATACATTAAAAAATTATTGAAATCGGAGATGGCCCCTTACTGTAAATATTTACCATTTTATATTTTGACTTAGATCCAAAAAGGCCAAACAATCGAAAAACTGTATGCAACATTAGACTCCATTCATGATCCCCAGTTGTCATGGATAAATACGTAATTTACAAGATTTTGTAGAGTTCCGCTTTTTTAATCCGTGTCCCGCATTTGAATTGGCGATTTCCCGCAAATCAGTTTCTTCAAGTTGGCTACCCCATAGTCTGCACCCTATACGCCCACTTGTGATTTTGCCAGTGCGCGTCTACTCGAGGGTTAATTCTTCATACTATCCTCTGCTCGCGTGCTTCTCCGATCTTTTTTTGTTTGACCTTCCTTCCCGTGGACCTTACCCTTTTTGGTACATAATTTTTCCGTCCCATATTTCTCTCTTCGCCACGCTTACGGTTAGCTATTTCGCCGCCTCTCCCGCCCCCAGTGCTCGCTTTTTCTCGTTCTTTTCTTTTTCCGTAACTCTCCTATTTGCCCTCTCAGCTTCCACGTTTCGCCGGACCACGTTTCACCGACCCTCCAATCGCGTCCCGTTTCTCAGTTTCCCTGTTTCAACCTCTCTTTATTTGTCCCGCTTTTTCTCCCCCGACACAAGCTTCCGTTTTTTTAACCCATTCTTTCCTTGCTACCATTTGTCCATATAGCTTCACCCTTTCCAGGACCCATCCCACTATTTCCTTTTTCTTTTCCCTAATTACACTTTGTTGTTGTCCTATTTCTCGCCGTAGCCTCTCTCTAGCCACAGGTTCCCGTGTTTCAACCCTCCCCCCTCCCCATAGTCGCGTATTATTTCTCCCTGTTTTTTTTCTGTCGATAAAAACCCTTGTTTTACCACCCTTCCTAACCCTCCATCTTCTTTTTTTTCGTTGCACCATCTATCTGCTTCTCATAAATGTTATTCCGCTATCTGGGCCTCTTACTTTCAGATGCACACATATTCTTTCTTCCTCTGTATATTCGTTCACTTTATGTTTGAACCGCCAACGACAAAAGAGAATATGAAACAAAGAATACGTGACGCTTGCGCTTCAGTGACTCCTGAAATGTTAACAAATGTTAGAACAACTTTGATGTTTCGAATAAAAAAATGTTTACAAGCCCGTGATGGACATTTCGAACATTTAATTTAAAGAACATTTTATTTCTTCACGAATAAGCAAAGAACTCAAGCGCGTATAATCCAATAACGCAATTTCCGAGCGCTTCAAGTAAGTGCCTACAAGTCGAAACTTCAAACTGTTATATCTCATCATGGAAATATCTGACAAAAAAATATTTCAGACAAAATTTACTTGTTTTTTCCTGTACAATCTAAATATGTAATGTTTCATAGGGGGTTCCATTTAAAATTATAAAGGTATCCCCGCCCCCCTTAAAGGGGATGGGGGGCCACTTAATGTTTATGTAGTTAGAAAGGCCCTTCAGATTAATGCAATTTAAGACCAAGTACTTTAAAATCGATGGCATAGTTTTCGAGATATTGAGTTGTTAGGAGTTATGTCGGCCACCCTGTATAATTTTCCTCCTTGTCGTCTTTTGTTGACCTTGATAATTTGTCACTTTTTTCCCGCCTGAATCTTCCGATGGACACAAGATCTGCAT
The DNA here is from genome assembly GCF_001272555.1 of Dufourea novaeangliae. Taxonomy (NCBI): domain Eukaryota; kingdom Metazoa; phylum Arthropoda; class Insecta; order Hymenoptera; family Halictidae; genus Dufourea; species Dufourea novaeangliae. Next base: position 306,750 of record NW_015373950.1, on the reverse strand, counting down.
CAGTCAAACCCTATTTTCACCCCCCTTTTCTTCCTTTGATAAAGATTTCGTCCATACGTTTCTTCGGCTTACTATCCTTTGCTTTCCGAATTAGGCTGCGTCTTTCTCACCTTGTCGTACGATTATCCTCTTTATCTGTACTATTGATACGTTTTCTATAACCAAGACACAACAACGGATAATTTCGACGATCGGTATTACGTCGTAAAAACGTAAAAGTAAATTTTCGGACAAATTAATACCCAAAGAGAAAAATTAAAACCTGACATGCTTGAGATACAGAAATTTGTATTATATTATATATTATGTTCCGAAAAAGAAATATACAAACCATCAAGTTCGTTTCCTAATCATGACATGATAATCGTTAACGATTAAAGAGTCCTCGTAGGAAATACTGTATGTGCTAAAACTAAAAAATTTCGCTTTTTATATCGAAAAATGTTGTACGTGCCAATGGGAATACTGTAGTATAAAATGTACATGCAATTTGCCTTTGTGAAATCAATAGTGCTAAAAGATGGTATCACTGGTACGACCTACGTCGCCTCTGTAGAAAGCAATGTAATTGTCAATTGAAACGTTATATTTTTGGTTTTCTATACGAGTAATCTGAGAAAACACAATTGGCACTTGCAGTCTTTGTATATTTAAATGAATGGCACATTGGAAGTTCTTGACAACTAAGAGGCAGCAGATACAGTATTTTCTACAAGCACTCTTTAACTATTAATCTACAATAATTCTATCAGCGCAAACGGAAAGTCAAATGGAAACACGTCTAACGATGAAGCCGTTAATCCACCAACGTTTCGTACTTTTCATATACGCTTGGATAATTCCCTTTTCAACAATTCCCTAACGTCTCGTCGCTGCCAAAGTTCCATCTTCGCTGCGGAATGAACACAAGTCTTACGCTTCGATTTACACAGTTCCCCAGTCACCTTATGCATAATACTCCCCTCCTCTTCCATCCTACGATTCATTCGCGATATCTCTTTCTCCTTTCACCAGCCTTCCGGCGGCGTACCTCCGTCCGACTAGACTCGACTCTTACCCTTTCATTGTACCTTATTCGGCTCCCTCCGCACGGTGGCGGCCGAAGGGCCAATTACGGCGTTCCTTACGATGGAACGTGCCAATGTCGAGAGCGAAGGAGGACGATAAGGACGAGAACACGGGAGAGAGAAAGAAAAAGAAGACTGAGACGAGCGAAGAAAGGTCAGAAGACGCGATGCTCGGGTTCTAAGGGGGACGGAAAGGGATCCGACGCTGGATAGAACGAAGAAAAACAGGGTGCGACTGCTTGCAGAGGGTCGAATCGAGGGATGAAAGGTCAGACGGAGGCGCAGGGGATTACTGTTACCACTGAATACAGTATCTACTTATAGTCTGGTGGATTCAAAATGTATGTTCCACTTATGCAGCTATGAATTCTTTCCGTTTTTTAAAAGAGTGATAAATTATATGTTATGACTAGACTGCGGATTTTTATGCAAAATGAAAGTTTCTAAAGTAATTTATAAGGGTAGGAGCAGTCGTAGAAATTTATTTTCCCTCGTAAGTACCTTATTGGGTTCAGAATAAAATAGAGACCTCGTTGGATCCGATGAAAGTTTAATTTTTTATTGTATTTCACAGAGCCTTATAGGCTATAAATGCATAAAATCCGCAGTCTAGTTATGAGAGTTAATACCGTGCAAAATAACAAGTAGCTCCAGATAGAGTTATAGGGAATTAGTTATTATCGAAGGATTTCGTGACAGATAGCTTGAACTTATTTAGTTTGTGGTTAAATAAATGGATTTATTGGAAAATCAAAAGATCACAAAATATGGATACCCATATTTAGGAGGTGGTTTAAATATGGACTAGCTCTTTTACTCTGGACTCATTGCCAAACCTGTTGCAAATGACTCGAACTTGTTGAATTTCTGATTTTGCAAAATGGCTTCATTCCAAGAGCAAAAGATCACAAAATATGGATACCTATAAGTGGTTTAAATATGGGCTAATACTTTTACTTCGGGACTTATTGCCAAACCGGTTGAAGATTTTTAAGATATAACACTTTAGTACATCGAAAACATATTTAGTTCATGATATAGAGTTGAAATAAGCTTCTTTTGTTTTTCAATCGTAGTTTCATACTATTCTCGCTATCGTGAAGTACCTAACATGACCTCATACTTTCAATTAGCCCAAATTTAGACCCTAGCCTTATTTGGACCACCTCCTCTTCTTTTCAAATTGTTCCAGACTCGAAACAGGGGTAAGATTTACCAAATAAACATAATTTTAATATCTCTGCGTTGCAGAAATGAGTTTACAAGGGGAAAATAGTGTAAGGAGAAAGTATGATCCTTACGATTGAAACAAAAAAAAGGATCGTGCATTTAATAATTGCGAAGATAAAACTCATTTGCGAGGACAGTTTTTCGTGAGAATCGACCAAGAAGTCCCAACATCGAGACTGTACATTTTGTTAAATTCTCCCACAATTTCGCATAGACTATAGTACAAGATGTTTCTGAAATGATGGTACAACTCGGAAGAAGGTGATTCTACTTGTAAAAATAAGTCAAAAATGTAGAATAACATTCTTTAGTACAATGATTCCTTCTCGACACAATCGAATTTGAATATCGGTACACGTGCAGTTGAATAAAACTTTGCTAAAGCGTCCGTTCATTGCATTCTGTTTCTACTTACTGTCTAATAATTTTGATAATTGATTATCTTGGAACCGAAGCATCGTACAAAAAAATATTATTGTACGTTTTCGACATATTTTTACGTGTAGAATTATATCCATTCGGATTGTACCTCCATGTCGAAACACCCTGTATATTTCAACTCGAACAAAGTCCCAAACATTCAGGACAAACAGTGATCGAGTGGTCCTAGAATCCACTCGTCGTCGTTTTTTTCAAACACAACGAAAAATTATTTTTCAGTGGCACTCGTCGCTGTGATAGATATATTCTCGTTACGAGACGAGTAATGTTTAACGGAATGTAGTGCGTCGATACGACGAATCGGAAGTGTTACGTGTGATCAATCGAGCCTAAGATTAAAGGCGATAGACGGACGCGTAAAGTTTACACAGTCAGATTAAAGCACGAAATATTCTTCATATAATCTGCACACATTTGTACGGAGATTAAACGATGAAAAAAAGGGTGGGTGGGGTAGGGGTAGGTTGGATAGATCGGGTCGAATACAGAGAGAACGCAGGTTCGCAAGGCGAAGTTAAAGCGAACGGTACAAGGCCGGGGGATAGAATTAAAAGTTGGCAGAGCGAAACGAGGGGGAAAAAGATGAAACGATACGGGTAAATGAATGGACACGCGGAGAATTTCTCCGTTTTTTTTTCTTCTTGTGTCGCGTGCGGGGAATAACAAGCCTCGGACGTAGTCGGCAGAAATGGTAACGATCAACGGAGGTTGATCAGGAAAGGATAAAAGAGGTCTCCGGGTTCAATAAATAAAAATGATGCCTGGTTTTACTTAAACAAAGGAACCGCGTGATCGAAGGGAAGACTGGAAACGTGAGACGAATAAAAATAAAGAGAAAACGAGACGGGCGAGGGTGGAATTTATGCTACGAGGTCGAAGTGATTACTCACTTTAATTTAGAATCGCGTAACTCTACGACACTTGCTAATCATTTGTACTATCAAAGAAATGATTAATACACTAGAAACGATACGAAAGATGAAATGTTACACTTTATTATTTGTTGAGCGAATGGTGGTTTTCAATTACGAAGTGATTATAATTTAGGTAATGATAAATAAGTTCAGTAACGAGAGAATAATCCGAATTGTGAATTCCTTTCATTTAGTTTTAGAAGATAATTCAGTTTTTATAATGAATGTAATTTGGAATTTTTCCACTGATGCAAAACTCAATAAAGTAATCGCGAATGTAATAGTTACATTTTACTCCACTGAAAGCATATCATTTGCAGTTCTACAACAGGTCATAAGGTGCTCCGTTGGTTATTTTCTATTTAAAAGTTGTATTTACAGTAAGCAGCTCGTATAATGGCGGAATTTGCAAAAATGGGCCAAGGATTACTGAAACCACATTATACTGCGTACAACGGCTATAGAAAGTTTCCAAGCAGCACATTCATAATTCCCTTATCCCTCATGGACTTAACGGTAATAATGAAATATCCCCGTTACATTTTTAATTTTTTAATCGAGTTTTAACCTACAAAACAAGACAAACAAATGAAGACTGAAAATGTGTACTTACTTATAAGTTATACGATATGGTAGTAGTATTGTTTTATTCGTTGACATAAAGGTATATTGACTGGGATTATCAGTATTATAGATCAAAACGAACAAACACCTTTTAAAATAATGTACATAATGAGTAGGAAAATTAAAACTTTTAAATTCATGTTTACATAAAATTTAGACCAAAATTGTACTACTGAAGAAGTATCAGAATATTACTGTAGCCCTTTTTATAAGTAGAATTATCTATAACACAGCAGACATGAAATTTCATTGGTTCTCTTCAACCGCATCGAGAATCAGAGTGCTTTCAATTTTATTCGAATATCCCAATGTCTTCGACCGAACTAGCCAGCCAAAAAAGTCTAAAAAATATTAATTTTAAGCTACCCTTAGAATACCTCTAGATATTAAGCACTTAATATCTACAATAAGGAAACAAATAGTGTAAATTCAGAGTGAAATGGGATTATTAAAACCACGGCAAAACTTTACTCTTAAAAATAAAAGTTGAAACATTATTTATATAAATTTAGTTCCGTCATTTAATTTACCTTCCGTCAGTTTCTTACGAACCTCTTCCTAAATATCCTTTGTACATCTGACATTAATATACAATGCATTATCAATCCCAAGGTTACAGGAGATAAGTTACACTTATATTATAATTATATTGTATTATTGCATTCTGTACTCAAAAATTACAAGTATAGCGTACTATTTCTAGAAAGCATTATATGCAATCTAGAAAAGTCCAAACTGGACCTCCCGAACTAAGGGAAAAATAATAATGTAGAATATACGTATAAGCAGATGTTCCAATAAGAAGAGATTGGCTATGTAAAAGTGAATAGAGAAAATAGGTGGTAATCTGGATTAAATCGACTATTCACTCAAATCCGAGATGACGACCAATACAACTCGCACCTTCATCTTATTGAAATTTATGGGCGTTAATTATATAGCACTAATATAGTATTCACATTTATTCAAAGATGCTTGAAGATAAATTATATACAAAGTAAAAATGCCTGATAATCAAGCAATTTCAATGCAATACAAACGAGATAAACAATAAAATTTTGAACACTACTTTCAGTTCATGCAACAAAGGAAGGAACGCTGGGTATTCTATACTGTGATTGTGTATGTACATAGAGAACAAACAAAAGCATTCCCTTAAATTACTGAAATTCTTGTACAGTTTAATTATCCATTTTTTTCAGTTATCGCAAAAGAAGCGAAATTCACCTTTTAAGAATTTCAATTTTTTGACTGGTAATCGTTGAACACGTAGTCTGTGTTTCACAGAAACATTTCCTCGAGATATATGTTTCAGTTGTTTCAAGCATTAAATAAATAAACCTTTCAATTCATACAGCATCGTATTACAGCACCAGAGTAATTGAATATTCCACAAACAGTACGTTGAAAATAAAATCTCGATCGATACACTTTCTGTTTGTTTTTCCACGACCACACAGTTCTCTGCGCAAAAAAATATGTTCCGTCTTTGTTTCCGATATTTCCACGTACGATAATAATCAGCCTTTCATCCGCGAAGCACGTGCCACAATAAATCCACGTTATTCGTTAATCCCCCACTGATAATTGTAAGACAAAAATCAAGACTGACGAAATTGCGTTCGAGAGGCTTCGTTTCCGAATTATTAATTGATGAAAATACATGCAAAATACGCATGAAATACATCTGGCGCAATGGATTATACTATGTACTTATGACTAGGACTGACTAGACTGCGGATCTTTGAACAAATTCAAATTTTTGTAAATTAATATACCGACCTGTATTTACGTCAGACAGGTCTTTCTTTTATTAAAAGTTTTCTCATATTCAACCAAAAGAAATATGGACACTAATCTTTACGAAAGTTTGTGGTGTATTGTGTTTAGCACATTCACGTTTACGATAAATACATTATGGGTACTCGCAGCACATCCGTAAAGATTTCCCATCGAACTTGTAACCTGATGACGTGCGACTTGGCCCATCGTCGGACACCTCCCCAAAACCGCAGAATATGCTCAGAGCGTATTAATACGTCACTGTATGGAGGGCACAGAAGTAAATGGGGGGGGGGGGGGCTGGAAGTGAAATTCAAATAAGTAGTAGTAACGGCGAGACAGAATTTTCAGATAGCACTTAAGCGAGGCAGTTAGACAAAAGGAGGTGGACTGGATGGAAATTGGAAGAGGAGGGAATCGTGGAGACGGGGCTTGAAGAAAAGCAAAGAAAAGACGAGCAAAAAGAACGACTGAAGAGGAACGGGGTGGAGTGAGACGGTTGGAAGAAAGGAAAATGGAGACTGGTAATACTGGCCGAGTCGACCACTTTAACTCAAGCTGCTGCTAGAAATTTAACGTGACCGTGACGCCACGCCACGAAGGCCTACGGGTACCAATCCGCATAAGTAGATGGGGTACGAACGAAATGATACAAATATAATCTTGGCGCAATGACATGCGTACACAGAACGATCCGTTATTACCGGTATACGAGCGGAAAGAGGAAATGGTTACGGGAGGATAGGTTGAGGATTCTGCTTCGCGAAATTCGAATCGAATCGATGAATTCACCACGCAGACATATTTTTTTTTTATACGTGGTTATTGGAGACGATCATTTAAACCATAACTACAGACGACTCGTCTCAGGGAAGAATAATCTTAGTGGGGAGCCAGGTGTAAATGGGTTAAAAATTAATTAATTTTTTGGAATTTCTTGTGAAGATATTATTGAACCAATCTCTTTGAAACTTTGAGAATACTTTATTGTACAATTAAACTGAATGCAAATATTTTTTACTCTTACGACAAATCTATTAATATTGTAGTTATATGGATTTATATGCAGACTGTAAGCAAAAAAGGTGTTCTACCCCTAAGTATGTAACTCAAAAAAATATTCAACCAACTGACCCAGCCCTGCATGTACACACTCTTTAACAAAGAAAGCAGTAAAAGAATCTTCGATTTTACTAATGACAGTAGGAACATCAAACGAAATTTTTCTGTGATCTACAAAAGAATTATACAGGTAGTACATTTCAACATATATGGAATAAGGAATGGAAAATGTCTGCAACACATGCCTAGAAAATTAACATTAACTTATTATGTTATGCCTACTTGCGACTTCGTAAAAAGACATGTACTTTCAGAATTTATTTTTAAAAAACTTGAAGACTTTTTTAAACATACGTCATTATATTCGAAAGTGTACATTTTAAAGTGCTTATAATAATTTCTTCAATGCAAAATATGAATAAATATGGGAAATAATAGGCACACGTGGCGAAATCCATTCGAAAATAACTATCCTTCCTTCTTCAGTTGCAGAACGATTGAAACCTAAAATTGTATTCTGTACTTTCGGTGTATATTCCTTATAAGAATGTATTTTAGAATGCTGTTGCAACATTAGCAGTGGAACATCATCTACTCCAGGAAGCAACATAGTTGGTTTTCCATAAACGTGTTTTCTCCGCGATGATTCCCTTTCGTTAACGAAACTAACCGTCGCAATAACAATTTACAATACTACACGCTACCCCAACGAAAAACGAAACATCTTTGATCCACAGAAGCATGAGGAATAAGTAAGAATAACGTACAGAATGAAATGACATCTAAGAAGCAACAAGAGGGAATGCGTAACGAGGTGCGCTGTAACCGAAGAACAACGATGATTACAGAAGCACGCGATACGCAAGGAACCAAGGTATCTGACCGAAATAATGAAAGAAATAGAATGAACCGTTGGAATTACCAAGGTAGAACGAAATTCCGAGATAAGATTGCCCGAGGAGCCACAGGCTATCCTAGTGAAGAAAAGATATTCCTTGATAAACCTGTCTAACAAGATTATTCAGTAAAAAAAGAAACGCGCGCGGCTAGTCGGGGAAAACGAGGGGGAGAGCAAGTATAAACCCAATTACAGAAATAATATGGCCACTTAAAGGTAAAGGCGGAGAAATACAAGGTATAACTCGATAGAGGTCGGAGTACCCCTCAGGGTAGGATTTAAAACAGGGGCAGGATTCGTGGAGAAAAAGATTTATAAGAGAAAAAAATCTATACATATACAATACCTACATGTACATCAAGGATAGAAAAATGAGGACGAAGTATGGGAGGGGTAGAGACAGCGGAAGCCTAGTAATTCAGAGCGAAGCGACCGTCTACTTTGAATCCAGGGTACCAGGCGAAACCCTGGGCCGCCTATCTATGGGGGAACCATTCTCGGTGCCTCTTCTTCGTCCTTTCATCACGATATGCCAGCGGCACATCTCCGTGCTCGTCGACGTTCTCGTGCTCTCGTCGTCTTCTCCAAGTACCTAACCCCTGGCTCCCACGAGAAGCCCTCGGAAATTGGAATCTTAAATCGATCTAAATCTTCTTTATAGCCGAAGGAGTCAGCGACCGATCACGGGACGAATTTTCCATGGTTCCTAGGATTGGCTATATGGTCGCCTGTCGCTCGACGCGTAAATGTAACGACGATTGGTTCCACCTCGTTCTTTTATTAGGGAAGTCTTTTTCCGCTGGTAGCGCCTCGTCCACTCTCTTTCTCTTTCTATTCGCGGTATTCTTCGTTCGAAAGGTGGAATTCGCTAATCGAGACGCGCGCGTCGACGTGTTTATACGATTTTACACAGTGATCTCACGTTTGGCAATTAGCTGGTCCATTGGACCGTCTCGATTGACCTGTTAAGCGGAAAAGAGGAGGCGGTAGTACGTGTAGTTGACTACACGTAATGCGTGTGGAGTTGTACCGACGGCGGGATTGTAATCGTAGCGATATCGGATCGATATTGGTGTACCGAGCCGCATTAAATTTCGATCTTGCAGAGGCTAGCGAATTTGCAGAGGCTAGCGAATGGTATCAGTAGTCGTGAGCATATTGAATGAAATCGATGCTCGTTTGACATCAATGAAAATGTATCGTGGGATACAGTTTGTATACGAAGTAGATATTATTACGGGACTGCTTGCATTGAAGTGAACTCGATCGATAACATTCGATTCAAGATCGTGAGATCGTGCAACTGTGGCACCGATTTGAATTTAATTTTGGTATAGTTAATAAACTATTGTGTTAACCACTATTTGTGAAAGTGAGATAGAAAATTGTTTATTTGCTATATTATCTTTGAGTATATTCTTTTTTTTTTTGTTCATTAAAGAACCTTCCGAAAAATATCCACTCGTCCGATATGAATATAAGAGCAGATTAGTTATTAAACGCAAAGAAGTGAATACATTAATTATATACATGTATGTGATATTGACTAAATATGTTTCACGATTACATTAGATCTATTCTGTATGTGTTGGATCTTCCATGCAAAAGTTTTATTTTCTTGAAAATTAGTGTCAAAGAATACAGCAACTGGTCAGATTAGTTTCGTAAATAAATCGAAACCCTGTATCGGCAAATTGTTTTTTAGGCTATCAACTATCACACGGAGTCTTTTAGGAAGTAGTAAAATCTTTTATACAAATTCAATGAAATACTTTCAGGTACCCAGTTTAGGGCTATGAAATTAGAATATTCAAGAAGAGGTAAAGAAGTTTCATATTTGCAATTATGTTGTTATACTGTAATAGAAATTGGTATCTTGTGAGAAAAATCGTATTTAACGATATGAACTGAATAACAAATAACGATCTTAGGGATTTATACTGGAGAGCTAAATCTTTAAAAGGAACATGTCGCTTAAACAAATTAGTTAAAAATGATATCTATTTGGGGAACATGAACATCATAAATAAACGAGAGCGGTAGAGCGTACCGCGGTATCGGTGCTCTCCGTCGGTCCAACGCGCTAGTGACGTGCGTCATACAGTTTATTGACGTAGCCGTGTACGCTGTGTACCATGGTAATACCTAGCCGTACCACCGGGTGTTTGGGTCGTTCAAGCCGGCAAAAACAATTCAACTCGAACAAACGTGACAAAGAAACTAGCTGTTGCGTAAGAACCTACGTACGCCCAATACATAACGGCGTTAGCTTCCTCACTTTCTCGTGAGCCATCGCGGACGGTGGGCGCGCGTCTCATACTCGTCCTTTTCTTGTTACTAACCCATTGTGTGTTGCAGGCATTCGACAACCACCGTATAAAGGAACCTGTTATTTACTGTGCATATTGTTAATTTATTTACTGTGCATATTATTAATTTATTTACTGTGCATATTGTTGTGTCCCCTCTCTTGTTACTAATCCCTTGTATGTTACAGATGTTCGAGAACCATTGGCTTCGATATTTATCTTCTTATGCACTGTGATTCATTCACTGTGATTTCTATATTGTGATTTCTATACTGTGATTTATTTACTGTGCATATTATGTATTCTATGTGTATTGTATAATGAAAATTATTTTTCCAAACAGTTATTCCATCGAAAGAAGACATCGATCAACGTCTACATCCTCAAAGCGTTTACGACTGCGTTAACTTACTGTAAGTTAAACTTAAATCATAATTCGATATTCATTGTTATATTCATGTTCAACATCACATCGTTTATTATTAATTTTAGTCTATCTATTTTTTCTATTAATAGACTTAAATTGTGACCATCCATTGTGCATACCAAGTTATTATTAATTCATTTTGCTCGTTGATTCTCTACACAGACTTGGGGTACGGGCAGTGGGTCTGTACACTAAGACTGTTTGCCGATCCCTCTGGTTTCTATTGAGAAGCCAGATATCGGACGTGTTTAGTCTTTGCCTGGTAAGTAGGATTTGGAGAAAGACTCGTGCGTGCTAGGGTACGGAGTAGTCGGGAGGCTGCTCCGTAAACAGACTCTGTTTAACAGAGAATCTCGCTTGCACTACCATGCTTGTGTACTCTTTTGGTTCGGGTCTGGTGCGCAGGTGATCAGCCCAAAGCTCCATGACAGTAAAAGATG
>NW_015373950.1:24512-295264 GCF_001272555.1 Dufourea novaeangliae | reverse complement strand
GGTGAGGCCTGGGCAATCGGTATTATCATCGGTAAAGTACTGTAAACTGAAGACAATATCGAGCTAATGGCTGCGAACTTGGAATCTATCTCATAAAACCACGTTCTATATTACATCGAACTAGGATTATTTTAGAAATCGATATGAGATTCAAAGTGTAAAAATGTCTAGTACTTTGAATGTTTTAGAAAAGTATTCGAGATAAAGATGTATGGAACTACTGAAAATTACTTTAGATTCCTTTTCCTTATACTGTAAATTCTTTGATTGGAATATGAATGTTGCTGGAAGTATGAACATTTTCACAGGACAATGATATAAATGGAACTTTAAAACTTTTTTAAGTGTTACAGTGATATTTCGTTACATGTTCCATAATGTCAATAGATTTCCCCGCAACATCCATAATTATTACAAATGTCAATATAAAGAAATATCTTTTATGCGATGTTTGTGATGTAATAAAAATCTGTGTTTCGATTACGTTTTTGATACGTATTACTCACTTATATGTAATAATATAGAATAAAAATATACTGTTACTCCGATATTTGAAAATATACATGCGTTCGTTGTCACTGTTAAACTGTTGTAATAACAATGGAATAATAAAATAATTTACTCAAATGTACATAATAATACATATACATATTCATAAAAACAATATTAAACGCAATAACGTTTTTGTACGCGAAAAAAAACCAATAGGTCCGCCGGGACTACAACCCAAGACTCCTTTCTACATAATACATAAAATCATATAATTATTATTAATTGTCTCCCTATTAGTTCGGATACTGTATATAAAATTTCCAATATACAGTGCAAGAAATAATTATTACGCAAAAGAAAAATTATTAAATAAATGAAAAATAAAATATTTGTCTAAACAAATGTTCTATTTATTACATTTGTATTTACACAAATAAAACTAATAATGTCACTTGGGTTAATTATGTCAACTTTATGTTAACGTAAAGCTGAATATTTCGGAACAATGAATGAAATAATTATACCAGACAAAGTAAAAAATTGGTTAATATACATCTTCTATGACTGTATATTATAAACAAGAATCAAAAATCTATAGTAGGTACAGTTATATTTTACCTACAAGCATATATGTTATGACGCAATTAAAGATAAACTAAGAAATGCATTCATTAAGGAAGATTTAGAAATATTTTGACCGATATAATTACTTCACACATTGTATTCAATGAAACGTTCACAATAATCAACTATTTTATTTCATGCTAAAATAGCCTAAACACTTGGAATCTATATTTGGATTCACGCTGTCTCCGTCGTGAATTAATATCAATACCTCATTCCATGCCACCCATTTCCCTAAATTACTCGCAACACGCATCTATTTGCCTCCTCGCGGTCCTCGTAACCTCCATGTCTGCCGTATCCTCTGCACCGCATACACATTCCTCCCCGTTCCTTTAGCAAGTAAAATCATCACGGGACAATTTACACCACCGGTACATTGCATCACAATACGGAACTAGATTATGAGATTTTGGGACTCGCGGCGCCGAGATTTCGCCGCCCCGTTGCCGTAGAAATTTCGCCGTGCGTCGGATTACGTGGGCGAAACTAATCGAACTTTTCGAGCCTATCCGCCTTGGAACACGTCGTTACGGGGCTTTCCTAAACACCGAAAGCAGTTCGACTCAAGAAATGGGGTAGTCGGTGCACATTGAAACCAAGTTATATGTTACCAAAATGTTACTACGGTTCCACAGATTTGTAGGATTTAATGAGGAGATGTTAAGTTTGTTGTGAATATGATTTAATTAACAACACTTTTGCAACACTTTAAATATAATAACACGAATACGATTTGACAACACGATAACTCAGAATAACAACTCGGAATGAATAATTGATAACACACAACAAGAAAAATAACGAAATTTAACAATATTCATATCTAAAATGAATTCGCATACAGTTTTGCACAGTCCAATGGTCAATGGAACGTAAAGCCCACAACAAGAAAAATTCCAGCCACCTAGCATATCGCTTCTATTCAGTCTTCGAAACGCAAACAATCACTTTCATTCGTAACTTCGTTAGGTAAGGTCAATGTCCCTATTTCTAATGACGTCTCGATTTCTGCTCAGTACGTATATTTTTTATTTAATGTAAAAGGTTAAATAATAATTACTTATACAAAAAATTATTTAAATTAGTTGAATATTTCCGTATAAAATGCTACAGCTGTTCAATAGATGGCAGCATTTTAATAGGAATAAATTTAATAAGTGTGACGGTCGTAAAGAAACGTGATTTCAGCGGTCCGTTGCGATTGTGAGTTACACATGGACGCTGCGTTTTTACTAAAAAAAACTTACGGAATCTTTAATATTGTTCGCGAAAATTTCGTTCTGTCACTTCAATTTTGCTGAGCTCGTGAGCATTTTCATTTTCGTTGAGCAGAAATAGGGACATTTTATACTTTATATTAAATTAACTATTAACAAGTTAAAATGTTTTTAAAAATACTTTTACTTAAATTTAATTATAAAGGGAGGTTTAAATTTTATATCTAATAATTTTTTGTCTTTTGTTGCATAAATAAATAATCAAAATCAATTCCTGCGATAGCAGAACTCTTACATGATTAAAAATAGGGACATTCACTTTATACCCGAACAATCACGGTGTTCCAAAACGTCCAAAGTAGCGCGTAAGAATCGTTACGCGCAATCACGAGTTTCCGAAGACGAGCGCGCGGCGAAACATTCGAGGGCGGGATAAATCAATCCACGTGAATGAATCCGCGTGTCACGAGGGTCACGGTTGAAATTTCCCAGGCTCGCGCTATCGACACGTCGAGAACGCCCAGAAACGGGCCCGATAATGTAATAGATTTGCCGACGAGGGAGGTGAAACCTGCGCGCACCGTATCTCGCAGGCCTGTCGTCGTGATCCCGTACAATACGATCGATTACTCTCGTTCTTAAAGACAGGCGTCTCGGTCGTTAGAATCGCTTGCCATTCACGGGGGAGACCTTATCACAGAAGCCTTGCGCCCGATGTCTTCGAAAACGATTATCGGGCTCCGTGTGCTTTTCAGGAGCGCAATTACCGGGGAGGGATGGTTTCTTTTTTATTCGACCGTCCCCCGTTTCTGTAGTTCGAGTCAATTCAGACGGAATAAGACTCGCCACTGCCGTGATCTATCGTCAAAGAAATACTGATTGCAACGAACGAATCCATTGTCGATTGTTACTACAATCAACAACTGTTACTACTGGTGTCACTGAAAAGCGTAAATATCCGTTTCACTTCAATCACGAAACACGAGGCAGTTATACTACAGAAAAGTTCGAGAAATCGAACACCATGAAGGCGACATTTCACAGAAATTACCTATTGGGTGTAAGGGAAAGTTCTGTCATTTTGAAACGAATCCAAGCTTTTTAATGTGATCTAATATTGCTGTTTAGTGAATCCCAAGCGTGTTTGCAATATCAATAGACGTTAATGTTTTGTTTGTTCTCTATTATTGTGCGTAAAACATCATCAATATGTGATGGTCTCCCTGACCTGGGTTTTTCTTTTAATGAAAAATCACACTTCAAATTTTTCGAACCATTTTTGTCAGGTCCAGTTGAAAAAAAATTATTAATTTGGGTAACGAATTTTAACCAGGCGTCTCTTATAGATTTTTGTAAGTAAGCGAATCTCCAAATTGTTTTTTTTCCGGAATGTAAAGTTTTTCAGAAAATCTATTTTTTTTTAAATTGCAAATGTTTCACTTTGATGATATTTTATGCTTTTGCAGTAATAACTATTCCGTTGTTTTTGATACGAAATAATTCTCTGGGATCTCCTGAACAAAATGATGTAAGTTAATATTATATTATGGACATCTAAATAAGTTTAAATAATGATCAAAGTGACTATATACAACATTAGACAATTACAATAGTTACACAACTATTGATCAGAAAGTTTTTGCCTACAACTTATCAGTGGTGCTCTACGAATTTAATTTAGCTAGATTTGTAAAATACCACACTGTGCGCCATTCCATCCAGATTACACTCAATACGATTGATTCACGCTGACTGTAAAAGTGAGTTGCAATTTCAGGTATTCCGATCGTCTCCCTGTGTTTTTCTGGTAACGTTGATCAATATTTTCACCAGGATATAACAGAGAATGTAAAAACATTCATTTCATTGTATCGATGATCGATCGTGGTCTTTGTAACAATAGTAATAATAAAAAAAAAAGTGGCAATAAAGAGTCTCCAAAACGAATAATCCGCGATCAAAAGCGCATACTAATCCATAGAGAACTGTTCGCCCAGAATTATAACAAAACTCTCACTGAACTCATATATTCACACGTATTCTCGGTCAGACAGACTCAGGCCGTTCTGTGTGCTGTTGGAAATGAAATTTCGTTTCACGTCGTGTTCATTCGAATACGCCCAAAGAAGGGAGAGACTCATCGTCGATTCAACGATTTTTTTTTCTAGGTGGGTTGATTTTGGAAACGGGTGCGCGATGCAATTTCAACGGTGCATCGTGAACTGAGGTCGAGAACCCCCGAGTGCCATGGCTAAGTACAGGGCGTGGCAGAAGTAACTAAACGATTAGTTCTCTTAATAATTAAGAAACGAATAGAGACCATTATTACATACTAACACATAGTTTTTAATTGAAACTTTAGAAACTATCGACGATGAACGTAGACATATCAATTATATCGGACAGATAAATGTGACAACTTTTTGAAAATATTTAAAGTTTTAAACTAATTGATTTCTTCATTTGTATATTACAATGAAAATTGTGAAGGATCTGAGGGAATGTATTGTACATAACATTTTAATCATCATTATAAGAGTGTACTAACCAGACATTTTGACTCCTTTGGTGGCTGTAATGTTAAAAACGATATCAATGACTCCTATTTATAACACGGTAAATTTCAGCTCTTTTCACGACGTTTAACATCACCGGGTTCAATATTTCGGGTGATACGTGATACGCTGCCTATAATTCCACAAATGTTTTCCATAAAATTGTTGTTACAGAATGTCCACACCTGAACTTTACAATAATTAGAAGTGTCCAATGTATCAAAATTATAAAAAATTATAAACATATAAACTGTGAATAAAGGACTTATAAATAAAAATAAGAGAATGTCCAGATGAACGTCGAGAGAATTGAGAAACTGAACAACAGACCAATCGCGTATTGTACCAAAAATGTAGGTCGACGGTTGCTGCTTCCACGTAACAACAATTTTATAGTTTTTTTCAAATGTAGATTACCAATTTATGACGTAACAATAGGCTAATGTCGCCCATTTTTAAAGATGCCCAATTGTAACTGAGCACTTGTAAGTATTTAATACTACAAATACTTAATAATGGAAAACAGTCGTCAAGGTACGCAAGTTCCACTTTATATCATTTTTTATGAACAAATCGATTTTCTGTAGCAGTATGACATATTAGTTGAACTTATAAACATTGCCAATGTCAATCGAACTCTTAAAAAATTTAGCCAAAATCCTGAGTTTCTAACACATTTCGATACATTAATTGTTCTACAGATGTGTCCTACCTAACGTGAACACCTTAAATATTTCACTTGCTTTTAATTTGCAGAGAATTTATTTTAACAAATGTTCAAAGAGATGTCTATCAACTTCGATAAATTTTTGCACTAATCTCTCTATCCTAGTTATTTTATTATTTAAATTTATTCTCATATATTTGTGGAGTTTTCGTACTCAAGGTCACATGAAGGTTACATTATTATAGGTCATTGGATTAGTTCTGATCTCAACTATTACGCCACGCTGATAAAAATATGTAGCCCCATATAGAAAAACATCGATGACCTTGAAACTCAAAAAAATATAACCTTGAGCAAAATATTTGCTTATCATAGTATTTGCTCCTTCTAACCAACTATAATATTTTCCCATCACATTTTCTGTATCTTCAAAAACAAGTGAGATACTGAAGGTGCTCGCGTTAGGTGGGACACCCTGTATTTCAAGAATTTCACACTGATTTCTAGAACACTGAATTTTTTATACCTTTTAGCATGTGGCTGTACAAAATCATATCAAATATATTGTCATAATTTTTCTGAAATCGAGGACTATTTAGTAAGAGATCCAGAAGAATAATCACGTGATTCGAGCATTTTTGATAACCTGTAAATCAAGTACTGATTCAAAAAGTGAATAATTTCACGAAGTTTGTAAAATTGTAATTACTAATTCTATTTTCCGTGCATAAATACCAACAATTTTATATTTATAACTGACCCTCGATTTTTGTCAACAAATTTTACCATTCGACCGCCGGTTGATCGCGTTCAGTTTGCGGGCTCCTTTATATCGCGGCGGCGTCCCACGTAAACTGCGCGGATGGAAGCGGGACAATCGGGGGCATAATGCAAGGTGTCGAAGTAGATGCCAGTCGAGTCTAACATCGCGTGTCACGGTTGTAAGCGTCGGGAAACACGATCGACACGTCAAGCATCTTGAATTGCTGACAACACACCGCCGCCGCGTGAGTAACACGTTACAGGTGAAACAATAAGGAGCGTTCAGCGCGGCCGGAGGGATAATATGTTACAATTTTCGATCGGATCGCATTGACAACCCGTTTTGTTTTATAACAGTTTTAAAGGCCAGATAATATTGTGCATGTGCTCGGAACCGTACAAAATTGGATTATCGGACGACAAAAGTATCGATTTATCGTTCCGCCAACGATGCATTTCCTCGTGCAATGATGCAAATTTTCGACGACAGATATTCGCATTTGTCATTGCATTTCCTTCGGTTTGTGTTGTTTTTTTCACTGCCCTCCCCCCCCCCTCGCTTCTCTAGTTCTTCCGAAAATATGTGATATATTAATGAGAATTTATTTTAACGGGATATTGCACGGCCGTGTTTATTCGAGCGTTATGAACCAATTCCGAAGCTACTGAAATATTGTGTTAATCTGCTGAATTGTTACTCAACGCGGACCGAATTCACGGAAAAATTATTGCTTTCCACTGCATTATTCCCGCGCATTCATTCCCATTCACATGAATTCCAAGTTGCCAATACCAATCAAGCATGTCATTAGAATGCTTTTTTTATTGATTCCCTTTTATAAAACATTGATTACTTATACAATTGATGACTGATCATTAAATTGTGATACACTTATTGTGACGAGTTCTACTTTTTTTTAGAAGTTCGCTGATTTCTTTTGAATAATATTCACACAATGGAATGTATATTCGCGGATCATTCATTCGAAGAATTAAATATTACTGCATATATATAAAAGTTAGTTCAGTTAACTTTGCCATGAACTAATTCAAATACATATTGGAAATGTATTTGAACATAGTCTTTTGACACCATTATTGTTTTCTTACGTAGAATACTTGAACAATCGCAACAAGAATTGAATAGTGAAAAAAGATAGAGTAGCACAGTAATACTTTATTCAATTTACTAATAGTGGTTGATGATCAATTATTCGAAAATGGGCAATTTTATGTGATACGCAACAATCAACCAATCAATTTTACCTGATTTTTAAAATATTTGCAGCATTGTACATACTACGATTTATTGTTAAAAAGTTTTGTTTATATTCCTCGTTGCATATCTATGGAATATTTTTATCACTAGATGTCGTTTATATTCGTTAATTGTAATAAAATGGATTTGGTACGATTTAGAAGATCGTTACGCTGCAGACAACTATCTCCCCTACAGCTTACGTTGGAATCTACTCCAGCGGAAGGGTTGAGGGTGGCCAGCGTCGTCATTCGTGAGGTGCATGAAGTGGGAGTCCGTTTCCCCTCGATTGCTGCCGTACGAATGACCCTGTGACCGGCCAAAACTCGTAAACTGGAGTACAGTTCTACCGCCGTTCGCTACTACTTCGTTGGTAACAAGCAATCCTTGGCTCGCTGGAAATAGCAGGGGACTGTACTGTGCAAGGCGCCCCACCCATTGGATAGGCCTAATCTAAACTTTGTATCAATACTACTGGGTCAGCGCAAAAGTTTCAATAGACTTTCTGCAGATGGTATAATCCATATGGTTTCATAGAAACAAGAAACAATACTGTTAATGTATCGATGTCAGTGCAACACGAGAAATTGTTGCTTCGAACAAACATTCACACGATCGAGTTCTTTATACTGACACAAACTAAAATTGAAAATGAGTTTCTATAGCCATCGCTTATATGTGGTAATTGTGTACTGAGTTTTGTATAGGTAGGGGAAACGTGTCTAAAACGATCCCTTTAAGGCGTAATTTATATAAAACATGCAAATGCTCATTATTTAAATAAAAGTAAAGTAGTTTTCGTAAGTTAGTCTATCTATCTTACCATTGGCTTAAATAAAATTTAGCTACCTGATCAATTATATTTTTTATTCACATTTCTTTGAAGGTATACTTAAGAATCATTTTGTAATGTATGTGTATAAAATGATCCCCGGGGATCATTTATATCATTATATGAAAAACGACGCGTCAAAGGTATTTTTATTGAAATAAAATGTAATAAATGAAATGCTTTTTATTACATTTTATTTCAATAAAAATAGCTTTACCGCGTTGTTTTTCTTTCATACTCAGGGAGCATTGTTGTAACTAAAAACAAAAAACAATAATATAGTATATGGGTAAAATGATTCCTGGGATCATTTTATCCTACTAGAAAGGGATCATATGACCCAAAACACCTAACTCACATTCAGTGGTTGAGTATAACCTCAACTTATTACATGCAGTAACGAACCATTAATTAACTTACTATTGAATTATGGTTAAATCCGCGCAAGAAGCAGCTGTCACATTAAACCACTTATGACAAAAGTTACACAACATTGAAAAGTACCTTATCTTAGATAAATTGCAGTAATTTTAAATTTTTCTTGTGAACAACACACAGAGCACTCGTATTCACATGGCACTTCGAGCAACGACTGGTGACATGCAGGGAGAACTATTGTAGAACGAGATTACGATATAGCACCACTAATAGCCACAGGGCAGTCAGGAATCATTTTACCCCGAGGGATCGTTTTAAACACCTTTCTGCTAATAACGTAACACTGAAAAAAAGCGGACAGAATAGGCGATTACGATTCACGTAAACATAGTCACGTAAACACCGCGGTCTTACAGAAATCTTTGCTGGTATTGAATCTCCAACTTGATATTACGCACAGACCGTTTTGAAGAAACAAAGTGAAATTATTCGTTAATTATTAGGTTTACGTCTAATAAAGGTCAGTACTTCTTTACTCAAAATTTAACGATCTGCGATACTTTGGCATAAAAAATATAATATTCCATTTAAAAAAACGAAGTTGACCTTCAAATCTCCGAAACGCATCCACTTACAAAAAGAATATATGCATTACATAATGTATCCCTCCATACCATACAACTTTTCTATACAACATTTTTTCATACAATGCATACTTTGGAAGTAATTCAGGGTGAACAAGTTGCGTGGACCACCCTGTAGTTTCATTAGAAAAATGGGGTTCACACAGTCTGCGAGTGCACAAATGCACTTAAGAAGGCCATCCGCGTCATAGAATGGCAGAACTCGTTAAACCATGCAAATTTTTCTTCTATCCTCCTCCAACACTTTATGTCCACTTGGAACAAAGTCTGGTCCAGTTATTAGAATCGCCCTGTATTATTTTAGATAGGAAGAACTTGAAACTGATGTGTTTTATGGCGCTACTGTACCGATAGCAAAAATTTGGATGGTCGACGTCTTAAAATTTACGCCTCCTACGATCAAATATCTGGCTATTTACCGTTCTATTAGGTCACTTTAACAGTATACTGGGACGGAAACTGCTGAACAACAAAATGAAACAATTGTCGTCCGAATACGATTACATAGATTCGCCAACAAATGTTTGAAAGGTGTCTAGGTTTCATTCAATTTCCCGAGACGAAACTCGAGTGTGCAAAAAATCTTATTTGACGCAACGGACGTCTGATTCGACGGAACGGGCACCCCCCCCCCCGCCCTTGCTGCCGCGTGTTTGGTAGCTCCATGAAATCTCATTTCGGCTGCAAGAACGAATCTGTACGGCAATTTGCAACGCAGTCGGGGAGCTTCGTTCCTCGGCTCACCGCGGCGGAGCTTCTTTTCCAGCGATTTGTTTAATCAAAAGCGCCGTGCTTTTCAGTTAATTACGCGAGACAAAACGACGTATGAATTACCAGACAAAGTGAACACAACGGCTGGCTATTATCTTACCACGCTACCAAATAGTTTCCACGACTATTTCCCTGACCCAGACCTTGCTACCTCTATTTGTTTCTTTCTCTCTGTTCACGTAAATCCTGTGATTTCCTAGATTGACTTTTATCAAGCTCCTCGCAGAACAAACAGTTCGTACCTGATTTTTTTCTGCCATGGTGGAATTCAATATTTTCAGACAAAGAATTCGTCGCCCCAATTCGAGTTTCATGCGCGGGAAGATCGTCGTCAGAACCGTCGATCGAATCGATGTACACCGACGAGCAAACTCAGCTTACGTTAAAGAAAAAAGTGGCGTAGGCGAAGGGCCGCGAATACAACTGGGTAAATTTAATTGAAGTACTGAAATAAATGTTAAACTGAATATTAATTTGACAGAAGTTTCAATCATTTTCGAAATCAAGTGGTAGGATGCCATTCCCCTACTCCACCTTTTTTCCTAGCGAGCTTACATGTCAGTTTACGCTGTCGTACGTAAGCACATACAATAAATCCTTGATGAGTGTTCGAAAGTTTCTTGGAACTGAACATTAAATATTTCGTAAGCTAATGACCACATACGGCTGAAACAAATATCATTGGCTTCAGAATGCCATGCTATATCACTGTGCAAAACATTATTGAAAAGTTAGCATTACACTTGGAGACTCCTTGTCAATGCCGAGGAGCCTTCGAACACTAATTGAGGATTTACTGTATTTAGAACACTTGATGGAATCCAATAGGGGAGAGATTCTATTATCATTGTAATGTATACGTCTGTCAATATCATTAACAAAGATCGATGTTCTTGACGTTATAAGTGTATCGTAATTTGGGGTAACTTTGATTCAGACAGGGTAATTTTGTCCTAACTCAGAAAGTGATCATTTTCGACTTTACAGTTCTGCGAATTGTTAAATTAAATTGATTTTGACATAGAAAGGTAGTTCACGTAAAAATATCTATAAAAGAGCTGTAAAATCGAAAATTATTATTTTCCAACTTTAGGACAAAGTTACCCTCAACTTACGATATCGAGATGTAAGTACTCACGGTAAAAGAAATACAGAATGTGACCGCGAAATCGATCGAGAGGTAAAGTACATATACTCAAACTTTCGACGCTTGGATAACAGAATTCCTGGGTCTCGTTCAAGTTCGCACGGATTGTGTAAACTCAGTTTCAGTTCAACATTTCTTGCGTATTTAACTTTACATTTAATTTAATATTCAGAATGACGATTAATATTCGTACTCTATTTCACCGCGTAAAATGACGGGTACTCAAACAGTGTCGGTACTACATATACGATGATCGCTCAAAAGTATTCAGACACTTGTTTATTTTTGATAGAGTGTAATTTAAATTACAAATGAAAGGTCCTACAATGATTTTATTTTTTTGTTACTATTATAGCTGTGTACCTAAAGCAGGTGATACTAATACGATAAAATTTACTTGTGTGTATAAACCTTTCAACTAATATGTAACAACAAAATTGGTGTTCTTAAGTGTCTCTGTCTCAAAATGTTTTTTACTTCCAAATCGTTTTTCTAAGCTATGGGTCAGTTAAGATAGGTTCTTCTGTCCTCGAAATGAAGTCAATTTATAGACAATTAAAGCACTGACATATAGATAACTACGATTAATTAGAGCAATGATATTTTGAAAACGGCGGGTATATGGTAAAAATCGCTCTATTAACTTCAAGACAGTACTACATTAAAGTAGTTTGTTAAATACATAATTTGAAGGATAGGTTAGTTTGTTAAAAACAATTTGAATTTATAAACTTTAAACAAAGTGTTTTTAATCCTCCTACGTGCGTTTCAAAAATCGTCAAAAAAGAATCACTTTTCTTTCGTGGAAATAATTATATGAACATATTTTTATATAATACTTACATATGTATATAGTGACAAAAAAGAAAATACTTAATCAAAAACATTAATTTCCCTTCTTCAAGTTATATACGTAAAATGCAGGCACAGTAATTACAATGGTTCTAAGGACAACAAAAAATAAAAAAATTTGTTCTATTCTGTATTAGTACCACAATAAATGAAACTGACTATTCAAATAATAACAATCGCTATATCGAGAAAACTTTTGGAAAGCCGCTCTTGCGACACTTGTAATTTATCGTTATCACGAGATTTTAGGCTTGCGAAGTTAGAAAAACGATAAAAAAAGTAGGTTACATCATACGAATATTAAAATAATAATTCTTTTATACAATCATGACTTTCTTGAGATTATTTTTTACTGCCCGTCTTTATTGGTGCATGTGTATTATGGTAACATAAAATTCTACCCTGCTTGAGCTAACTCGAGCGTGCGCGTTAAGGGGTTAATGAATAATTTACACTTTTCTGTATTATTTACGCGATTCTGCGAGAAATCCACCAAGTGACCGGATACTTGTGAGCGGTAGTGTACATACTATTATTTATTATCGGGAATTAAACGTTTTTCAATGACCAAGGAATAAAACTATCACGCGGCTGCGGTCCTGTGATTTCACAGAAATTAGCCTCCCTCACCTTCTTTGCACACGGGGAATTCTGTTGACCTTTCACGTCGCAGATACGCTGTGACTGATGGTCCCTCCGATGTAGACTCCAGCGCGGCGATTAAAATTGCATCAAGTTTTTCCATGTAAATAGAGTCACTCTTTAAAGGGTTATATACCTTTGAGCTGTTAAATCAAAAGGGAAAATTAAAAAATCCTTTGTGTCTGCAGAATTATTGTTTATTAAAAATTCAACATATACATCTTATTACTTGTTATTCCCTTAGTATTTTCTGAAGAATTCAGATAACAAAAAGTTAATAGCTATACATCTATTAACAGAAGAAAATGCCTGCCACTTAAAAGCATTACTCGAAATGCAGTTTTCAAAATTGGTACCAGAAATATTTAAGAAACTACTGACCTAATTTGGAACAAACTTCGTGGTAATATTCTTAAAACTGAAAATTTGTACTTGACAAAGCGAACTTTTGATTCGTGCATTTTCTCTTTTTTTAGTAACAAAAGAAGTTTAAGACAAAGTTAAGTTCAAAAGTTTCATTACAAATTTAACTTCAAACAGCCGCCATTATATTAAATACTGATACTTTCAAAATACACATTGATAAGTACTAATTCCTTTCGTCTACTTTAATATAAAATTATAAAAAGTTGTTTCGGATAAAAGGCCACAGAGATATATCTGGTGCCGCAGATGATGTTTTGATGAAACTGGTTATAATTAAATGGCAGCCATTTTCTTCTGTTAATAAATGTATATATAGCTCAATTTTCCATAAATTACTAAGGAAATAACATATAATAATATGTAGGGGAAGGTGTCTAAAACGATCCTTCGGAGTAAACTGATTCCTGACTGCCCTGTGGCTATTAGTGATGCTGTATCGTAATCTCGTTCTACAATAGTTCTCCCTGCATGTCACTAGTAGTTGCTCGAAGTGCCATGTGAATATGAGTGCTCTGTGTGTTGTCCACAAGAAAAATTTAAAATTACTGCTATTTATCTAAGATAAGGTACTTTTCAATGTTGTGTAACTTTTGTCATAAGTGGTTTAATGTGACAGCTGCTTCTTGCGCGGATTTAACCACAATTTAATAATAAGTTAATTAATGTTTCGTTACCGCATGTACTAAGTTGATGTTGCATATATTCAACCACTGACTGTGAGTTAGGTGTTTGTGGTCATATGATCCCTCTCTAGTAGGATAAAATGACTATTTTACCCATATGCTATATTATTGTTTTTTGTTTGTAGTTACAAAACAAAGCTGTTTTTATTCAAATAAAATGTAATAACTCAAATGCTTTTTAATGTTCGTCGTATTTACTATCAGTAGGTATAAATGATCCCCGGCGATCATTTTATACACATACATTACAAAATGATCCTTAAATGTGCCTTCAAAGAAATGTGAATAAAAAATTTAATTGATCCCCGGGGATCATTTTATACACATACATTATAAAATGATCCTTAAGTATGCCTTCAAAGAAATGTGAATAAAAAATATAATTGATCACGTAGCTAAATTTTATTTAAGCCAATGATAAGATAGATAGACTAACTTACAAAATCTACTTTACTTTTATTTAAAGAATGAGCATTTGTATTTTTTATATAAATTACGCCTTAAAGGGATCGTTTTAGACACCTTTCACCTACGTATATGTTGAATCTTTAATAAAGAATAATTCTGCATATACAGAAAAATTTTTGATTTTTCCTCTTATTTCACAGCTCCAAGGTATGTAACCCTTTAATCGTCCATTCATAATCCTCGTGTCTCATTGTTCCGCGTACGTTTCATTTTATCCACGGAAACAGTATCGACAAAGTAAAGAACAATCGCTGCGCGTTCGTCTGCGCGTGCGTTACCGCGCAGTAACGATGTAACCGGATTTAATAAATTAGTCCACGCACCACCTCCTTTCTCGTATCAGCACCATCAATTCCAATGTCGAGTTTTGTGCGCCGGATATGTGCATACACGCCTCGACGATATTTAATGACTATCCACAACGGTCACGATGCAGAGATTAAGCTGATACGGCTCGTGCACGCGAGACACACGCTCGTATCAATGGGAAGCAGCTAATCCACGATCCTTGCATTCACTTACAATTATTACATTTTCGTAATAACCTTGTGTCGATAATCTTTTGTCCTTCATTTTCCTAGAGCATTAATAAGCAACCCGTGGTACGACAATCATTTACCTGTATGGCCCGTTAAATTTTCTTGTATGATACGCTTTAATAAGCTAAAGTGAATAAAACAGAACGAAATGTGGAGTAAATCAATGATTTTTAAATTAATAAATTAAGCTTTTTTAGGTTCTGGTTGTAGCGGTTCGCTCGGATTATTGTGTTTTCAATATTTTCCTACTGCAAAAAATGATTGCTCATCACGATTCCAGAGAATTTCAATCGGACACTGAATACCGAAAAGCTTCGAGAAAACAACATTACACTGTTATTATTTTTAACCCCTGTATCAAGAACTGTTTACCTATTTCTAATGGTACGATTAAACATTCTTCTATAGTCTTATTAAAACATAAGAAAATCGCTCTCAATCCTCTTACTTTGAACATTTTTATGTAGACTTCGGTTCTCAATATAAAAATTTCTAAAAAAATGTCAAGACTTTAAACGTACTTATACACTTTTTGTTGCTAAAAATGTGTATATACCGAATGTTCGAGCTACTGGTATCAGAAACTTTAGAAGGATGATGCTACGTGTGAAAATAGAACGAAAATCAAAACTGACTAAACTGTATTGGAGGTTTCCGTTTTCAAGTTATTAACAATTCAAAATTGGGGCTAGAAACGCCTGAAATCTGATACGTACAGTGGCGTCGTATTAACAAAAATACATCTTTACCTCATGGACAAAAGAATGATGTATAACACCTGCACCGAAGCCTATTTAGACTACCTTCTTGCGATAATTCGTAAAAAACACGCACTTGTTGTGTTCACAAGGGATAATACAGCACACACACCGAACAAACACTAAATAAACTAACTTAAACTAACCGAAAACTCACTATAAGAAATAAATTACATTAATACCATACAAAAATTCGAGAGCTACTTCGCGCAGACTAAATGTGTTCGCGTTGAAGACTGTCGCCGAACTAAGGAAACGTTACTGAAATCCCACGCAAAGGACCAAAAAGTAAGAAAAATGTGTAAACAACGAATGACAACATTCAATTACTTTCTGTGGCAGGGTCGCCAACGCTCGCTTCTGACCTGCAGATGTTACGATTGTATGTATCAAGGGAAAGGTAGACATCACATGTTCGGGTAACAATAAGAAGTAAGGGTGTATTCTTTTCCAAGGGTCACCAGCATATACGTGTGACTGTCGTGTCCTTCGCTTACTGCTTATACGCGAATTGCCTGGTTTCAGGCGTTATCGACAATAATGTTTGATTGTTAATAACTCAAAAACAAACGCTCCAACACAACTTCCTCATTCTTAATTTCTGGTTTATTTTCACACATAGAATCGCCCCTTAATGTTTCTGACACCAGTATCCGAACACCCTGTATACATTTTTACCTGCCGATCTGTATAATTGACAGTCGTATTATACAACAGATAAATTTTGCAGAGTGTAACGCGACTACTGTTTCCCTAAGCTTATATCATTTTATTTTTCTTATCATGCGCTAAAAGATGCTAAGGTCGAATTCTATTTAGTCCATTCATTAGTGAACACTTTACACGCCTGAATTACCTGTTTCTCATTTCAAAGACTGACATGCAATTATCGCGGCATAGCTAAAATATTTCATTAATCTTCTGTATTTATAATTATTCACTATCCAAGTAACTCAAGGACAATTATCGCATAGTGAAGTTGTATACGTGATTCTATCCCGAAATTAACCGCCAAGTGTACAGGTATAGAAAAAAACAAATGGAAAACAATATCGTCATGGTTCTCACGGATCCAACAAATGCACTGGAGGATTATTAACATGAAATTTGATAGCACTTATACGCTTTCCTACATTCTTTTAGTAGGGCCTCCAACATTTTTCCTTTCACTTGGATCTTGTGGAGCAAAACCAGACGGGGAAGTACACTATCGATCATGCCTGATCTATTCCGTATACTTTATATTGCTACTGTTGTGGATAAATATGTATCTGAATAATTTAAATGTTACTTTATTGGAGTATTTAGCTCACAGAGATACTCTACGTTCCACAATACTTTTCCCAGAAAAGCTGGCCAAAATTCATTTTTTGGAGTAAGTAGCAGCTTGTTATTAGTATGACATATATAATGTATACATATCAGTGTAACAAATGTAGCCAAAAGCTGCAAAATATAGTGGTCGGTTAGTGAGATATAGTCCATCAAAATTGACGCAATTTCCTGCTTCTTAATAGCTTCAAAACGCTAGCATGTTTAATGTATCAGGCAGAGTTTATGTTTACAATAATCATCTGTAAGCCATATTACCATTGAAATACATGTTATAAACATACATTTTGCATATAAACAAAGCACCTTTGAATTTACTCTTGTACTTCTCTTCTGAAAATGCCATAAATCTTAGTTATATTTAAGTATAGCGGAAGGAAAATAGATATGTTATACCCCGAACTTCACGCATTGAAAAGTTTCTTCACTTAAAGCTACATGTCAGTTATGATATCCAATTGAGAAATCTTGCCCATATTTGCACCTTTTTATGATATCCACATTTAAGCTGCCAATTAGTACCTATCTACGCTGTCTCTAAACAAACCCTTTCAGGTCTGCATTTTTGTTTGTTTGTGGGAACAATTTTTTGTAATCAATTATTAATAATAGAAGCCTAAATAAACTCCACGTTAAATTGTATGACCCTAAATCATCGTGTTTAGCCGTAATAAATATTGCATATACGCAACATCGGTCCTCAAATAGTACTCGCCTTTACGCATGGAATAAGTAGAATAGCACTTTTTATTTCAAACATTCATAATTCTTACTTTGTTTATTATTATTTTCAACAACATATTTGAACTACATACGTGACCTGCTAAACGAAGGAATGATGAATTTTTGATGAAAATAGGAAAAAATAAAATTTTCACAAGAATTAAATTCGACATTTTAATTATATAATTTTAGGCAAACATAGGAAAATTATCAGTTTCCACAAAAATTAATTTAACAACAACGTTTATACCAGTGGTATTAAGTTTTATATTGTGAATTTTATATTATTTACAAGATATTCGAATTCAGCAACTACAAAAACATGACAATACTAATTTTTATAAAAATCCAATGAAGTTATGAGTTTTGGCCAGCTTCTCGGAACGAAGGAGTACTGTTGCAGATTACAACTCTGAAAACACTTTCATCAAAGCACTCATGAGGGTAAAAACAGGATGATTATCACATTCTAATTATTCAGTACGTACGGTAAAGCAAGTTGGATGACCATCTACCGCCAGCGTTAAGAGAACAATGTTTAAAATCATTCAACTTTCAATATACCCGTGTAAAGCCTAATAGCCTGTTGTATTGCTCAACTTTTGCCCGTGAATAAAAATATTGGCCAGCGACCGCAAGGATTTTCATAAGCATCGCTGAAAAACGAACTTGAAATTGAACCACCTCGGTACGAAAATCGCGCTCAAAAATCGTGTAAACTGTTGAACTAATTTTTACCGAACCAGCCAGTAGTTAATGAGCTTTTCCCACGTAATAATAAAACCTGTCTATCTTACGGGACCGACATGCCAAAATAATATACTATTAACTTTTCCACGCCGTATATCCGCAAGTTTTATCGAGTTTTAAACGGAAAATGCGTTCCCGTGAAATGGCCGGATATAAGGAGAGTCTTTTCATCTAGCAGAGACGTACTAGAAAATTCGTAATTGTATCGAAAATCAAAGGATCGAGAAGAATATAAATACGGAAAGAAAATAGTAATCACTGTTAAGAGCTTTTCACCGCTTTCTCCGCGGTGCTATACGTTCTTTCGTAAACAGATTCGCATCGGAACAGGCATTCCCCGAGCTACGAAACGACTGTGAATGCGGGGGCATTATCTTGAAATGGAGCGTAAATATCGAAGACAGAATAATAGCGTGCCGGAATGTTTTGTCGGACTTTTTTTCCTGTTGAACTTTTACGTTCAGTAACTCGGTACAACTGTTATCGATAACTGTGATATTAAATCGTGGATGTTTACATAGAATGGTACAAACAGAAGCATGTTGACGATTTGTAAAAGAATATTTATGCAGTATGGTCAGTCTGAATATTTATATAGGGTATCGTCTGAACTGAGAATTAAGAAATAATAAAACTGGCAGAATTATATGTAAAATTGCAAGATCAGTTGCACTTATTTTGGGGGAGAAAAAGAAAGAAGCTGTGGCGATAATACCTGGACAATAATCGTGTAGAACAAGCTAGACGATAATCGAAAGTATTCTGTACTGCGTAAGGGGCTACGTTTTCCACATTTCATTAACACCCAGTATAATACGATATAATACGATAACAATCAGTTTCATACGTATTTTGCTATATTTTAAATTTCAGTTTACATGAAACAATTGGGAAAAACAAACGATACCACGTTATCAGTGCATATATGAGTTTCAGTTATGTAAAAATGGTCAGCAATGGATAGACGCATGGACTGAATGGTACGTATGCGCACATACACTCGACGAGTTTGTAACGTCGATTTACTTGAAATCGATGCTTCGTATGAAAAAATGTTATTGTATATTTTTAAAATAGTTACTTTTACGTAGCATCACCCTTTTTCAGGTTGTACTATTGGTTCCGTGGTACACGCCCTACAAAAAATCACACACTGTTTGCTCGAAACATACTTTCCTAAGTTGGACTGACAGCTACAAGGGTTGCTTGGATTTAGTTTAAACGTTGATTGTCAGATGGCAGCCAAAATATTACAGTTTTCG
The DNA here is from genome assembly GCF_001272555.1 of Dufourea novaeangliae. Taxonomy (NCBI): domain Eukaryota; kingdom Metazoa; phylum Arthropoda; class Insecta; order Hymenoptera; family Halictidae; genus Dufourea; species Dufourea novaeangliae. The sequence continues at coordinate 275,479 of NW_015373950.1, read as the reverse complement.
AGAGCTCCACAGTGGCAAGATCCCTTAAAGGGGATGAAATTTGGGCTCGTTATCTTATTATTATTCGAAACCTTTTATCCTAGGTAATCCACCCATGAGTCACATCGTCAAATATCAACATCTCGTGGTGACCAATCAGTGGGCCACGTTGGCAACAAATAACTAGCATCCACCAATGACTCCCACCTGTCAGCCACTCACCGTCCCTGAATGTGTTAAAACCACTGATCTGTATATATGGATAGGGATGGAAGTATTTGGGGTTGCTGCATTTTGAAGGTACGCCATCTTTGAGAATAAAGCAACTTCGTCGTCTACATAGATTAACGGTAACTAACGCTTTCCATTCACATTGTCACGTCACCCGACGTGTGGATCCGCCGGTGGTTCGCCCGGCACTCGACAAAGGTCTTTGGTGACATCGCAGTATGTGCTAGAATAAGTCCAGAAACGATAAGTAAGACATGCACGTGATGCAACGATACGAAGATTGCATTGACGCAAACGGTCACCATTTCGAGCATCTCCTGTAATGTAAGAAAGTTCATTTTACTACCACATTTGACCTTGCATGACCTTCAATGATAGCTCGCTGAAGTCGTCTCAACACCGGCTATCACATCGCGATAAAAAAAACATAGAATTCCATTAAAAAAAATAGAGATGACCTTGAAATATCCTCTATGCCTTCAACCACGCAGAAAATGTTTGTGTCGAGATATGCCTCCGTCTGTACCATGTGAGTTTTGTATATGACAGTTTTTCATATTATTACAAATAATGGCAATATTCAAAGTGGACATAGTTATTGCCCCACCCTGTATACAGGGTGTAACAAAAATGTTGTCCAAATGATCTGAAACAAGTTTCTTCTTAGCGAAAATTTTATTCGAGGCTTTGTTAACGAGATATTAACGAAAAACCCCGACCAATCAGAGCGCGAGTTTGCCAGCTGAAACCGGCTGACAACCTCGCGCTCTGATTGGTCGGGGTTTTTCGTTAATATCTCGGTAACGAAGCCTCAGATTACATTGTTGCTAAGGAAAAACTTGTCCCAATTCACCCCCCGAGTGCCCCATTTTCGGATCGGACAACATTTTCGTTACACCCTGTATACAAGTTCCAAATCCTCTGTCCCACACGTCTAGGCAGGTCCCACCAGCTGTAGCCCTACTGATGAGTCTGGCTGGTGGCAGCGGGACGAAACGCTCCTCTCTTTTTCATCCTCCTATCCGTTCCTCTCCTTTATTTTCCCGATCTGGTCCATACACTCTGATGCCTTCAGGCGGGAGTAGGAGCAAGAACCCGAAGTAACGTTATCGCCGGGATAACATAGCCCCGCTGAGATAACTAAGCACCCGGGACGTTAGAACATGTATACCCATTCACATATATGTATTATTATAGTATACTATATACCTACTATCAGTACTTGTCTCATCTAAATTTCTAATTAATTTATCATTCACACCTTATGTTCTTTATATGCAACAAATAAGTACATACATACTTTGTATTACTCTACAAATTATACGAGGAAGTATATATGTAAATGGAAAGCATTAGTTACCGTTAATCTATGTAGGCGGCGAAGGTGATTTATTCTCAAAGATGGCGTACTTTCAAAATGCAGCAACCCATGCTATGCTTAGAAGGTGACCCCGGTCTCGTATCCATATACATATACAGATCAGTGGTTAAAACAGTTCGCCCAAAAGTGTTCCCGCCGTGAATCAATCCGATCTCGCGTGATGACATCAGGGTTACCAATCGTCGCTGTGTAGCGGAGAAGCCAGTAAATACGGGGTTGGAATTCGACGGTAACCGGGATCTGGGGATACCGGCCACGAGGAGGGTGCAGGAGAAGACCGTGTACAATTCGCCACAGAGGATTTACTGTCAGATAGTCGATTACATGCTTCGCTTGCTTATTGCGTTTTGAACGGGCGAACGGTGCTGTCTGCGCGTACACACACGTGTCTGTTCCATCCACCCCTCTCCACAACTCACGGGACGAACAAAAAGAATCTGAAAAAAAAGGAAAAGAAGAACACCGCCGTCGCGTTGCCTTGGATTTCGATCGACGTCGTCTAGTAACGACACACCTCTTTCCTCTGTGCCTCTGCGTTCACTATTGTGCCTCCCCGAGAGTTCTTTTGATTCCGTGGTCCTTCGACGGAGCAAATTTGACTTCTCTCGTTTCCCCCTCTTCTACGAACTTTTGTGATTCGTGACACGCGGGCACACGTGGTATTTGGACTCTGGGAGGGGGCTGGCTTTGCCGTTAGCGCAGCGAACAACCGGAAGAAGCGACACAAACATTCCGGTTGAACGTAATCGCGAGCCAGCTAACCAGCGACTAAACCTTGTTTAACGATCCCTAATCACCAGGTGATTACCTACGCTCCCGGCGATCGTCGAACCATGGACCTTCTGTGCTCTCACAAGGGATGTTTGCAAAGTGACACGCACTGGTTTGCCTGTAACCTTGCTGAATCGTTTGTGGGACCAACCTACGAATTCTGCCGTACTTCGTTGGTGCTACTTTTAAACTTTAAAGGAGAAACCACCCTTTTCATCCGAAGCGTCCCTAACACTTGTTCACTTATAACTCCTAAGCTACAAAAGATATCGAAAAAAAGTATAAATAAATTTTATATCGGTTTTAATTGTCTATATATCGGTAAGAAGAAATTTTCCAAAAAAATGTAAGGTAACTAAAAAAGACGCTTCGGATAGGAAGGATGATTTCTCTCTTAAAGTCTAAAAGTAGCACCAACCAAGTACGGCAAAATTCTTAGGTTTGTCTTATAAACAATTAAGCAAAGTTACATACAAATCGGCTTGTATTAGTACGCTAACGTCCCTTGTCAGATGAAAAACCGCCGTGTGTTCGTTTTCTTTTCTTGCATCGTCGGCTCGCGAATCAGAAATTTCGCCCCGGTCCCGGGTGTAATAATTTCTATCCGACGAGAATGCGAATTACCTACCACGATTCAGTGTTAAACGGTGGCCAGTAGTTTTAACGAGTTAATGCGGCGGCTACGCGGTCGAAGGTTTCCCGGGTGTGGATGAAACGAACGTGCACACGCTGCGTCGGACAGCTCTTGCAGAGCGGGCTGAAAAACGTTACGTTCCAAAACAGATTTTAATTGTCCGATTAAAGGCTCCCACAAACCAACGCGAAATATTCGCAGCGGTAGCGAATATTTCGCGGCGATACATTCGCAACAGTTTAAAATGCACGGAGTCTTATGAGACTGTTCACACCAATGCGACAAATTTCCGCAAAAATTTATCTATAAAAAATCTATCGCCGCGAAATATTCGCTGCCGCTGCGAATGTTTCACGTAGGTTTGTGAGAGCCTTGAAGCTTCAAAGCAGGGAACTCTGGTAATTACGTACTCCTGCTGTGCGCGGGAACTATGAGAATTTCAATGTACGAACGTAACATTGTTTAAACAAACATAAATTCCCGTAGTGAATGTAAAAGTAAGGGAAAGATGTCTAAAACGATCTCCTTAAGGCGTAATTTATATAAGAAATACAAATGCTCATTATTTCAATAAAAGTAAAATAGTTTTTGTAAGTTAATTATATTTTTTATTCACATTTCTTTGAAGGCATACTTACGCATCATTTTGATCGGTTCGGGTTATTTACTGATAGTAAATAAGACGGACATTAAAAAGCATTTCATGCACTAAATTTTATTTAAATAAGAACAGCTTTGACGCGTTGTTTTTCTTTCATAGTGACATTGTTGTAACTAAAACAAAAAGACAATAATATAGCATATGGGTAAAATGATTCCTGAGATCATTTTATCCTACTAGAGAGGGATCAATGACCCCAAACACCCAACTCACATTCACTGGTTGAATATAACCTCAATTTATTACACGCGGTAACGAAACAATAATTAACTTATTATTGAATTGTGGTTAAATCCGCGCAAGAAGCAGCTGTCACATTAAACCATTTATGACAAAAGTTACACAACATTGAAAAGTACCTTATCTTAGATAAATTGCAGTAATTTTAAATTTTTCTTGTGGACAACACACAGAGCACTGATATTCATATGGCACTTCGAGCAACGACTAGTGACGTGCGGGGAGAACTGTTGTAGAACGACATTACGATTTAGCACCACTAATAACCATGGGGCAGTCAGGAATCATTTTACCCCCAGGGATCGTTTTAAACACCTTTCCCCTAATCGATCCAGAGGAATTTTCTTGGGCGTAGTATGAATAGGTTGTATGCACGACAGTTGTTAAACCGAAGGTAATGTAATTGGAATGTAATTTTAATGTGAACCGAGTTTAACGTAATTTAAATGTAATCTATTCATAAGTACAGCATAATTCCGATAATCCGGTGTACATAGTTCCGAACATGACCGTGCTTACAAACGAGATACAGTAAATCATCGATGAGTACTCGAATGCTCCTCAGCATTGAGTGTTCAGACGTCATCCCCACCACTGGGCGCTTGACTGGTTCTACGGGAGACCCTCCTCCAGTGGTGGGGATAACGTCTGACACTCACAAAGGAAGGATCCCAACTGTCCGACTTCGATTTTAACGGAATTTTGTAAGATGATAGTTTACAGGTTCCTAATGATTTATGTGAAATATCGGGTGTGGACACTTGATAATTTTAAAGACATAGGCAATTAAAGTTACGTACCTTTAAGATATACTATGAATATAAGTCACTCTTATCGAAGTATAAGGTTATTTGACTGGTAAGTCGGAGATTCTGAGATCGAGTCCCGTTCACTGAAATATTTTCGTTTCATTTTGCCTACGCAACTTCGGTAACTTCGACTTATATCCAAGGTTATATGTATTTAGAATGTTCGTAAGTTTAATTGTTTGTATCTTTAAAATTATGGAATGTCTACACCTAATTTTCACATATACCATTAGGAACCTGTATACTATCAGCTTACAAATATCCGTTAAAATCGAAGTCTAAAAGTTGGTGTCTTCCTCTGCTCAATGCTGAGGAGCCTTCGAACATTTATCGATCATTTACTGTATGGCACAGGCCTAATTATCTTATGGGACTTCCTGTCACATAGTCTGAAGTACCGATCATACAAGAAATCAGTTTTTTTGCTGCTCTTTCAGTAATGAGAACGGTGAATTCGGGAATTACACGCAAACATTCAATCTAACTCGCACTCAGCTGGCCAAACGTTGACAATGTATACTACACATTGTCAAATGTGTACATATTCGAGGACGTTTCTTTCCGATGCAACAGACGATGGCCTTTTGGAAATGCGTTCCGAGGACACACACAAGCGTCAGCCCAAATTCGACAGTTGCACGAGCAACAACCAACCGAGCGTGAGAGTTGCATGAGCAACAGCAATAAAGGACCACGTTTCAAGCGCATATTGACTCAAATCGTTTCAGTACAGTTCAGTCTCCCGTCACCCACATCCAATAACAACAGATTGAATCTGGTAGAGGAATACTGCAATTTATATTACAAACGAAATGGAAATTTTGACGGCAAACTTCTGAAAACTTTATGAAGCTTTGGAGATTGTACAGGAGATTTGCAAGTTAATGAAGAGGGAATTATTTGCGATCGATAAATTACATTATTTTACATGCCTAAATAATATTTCAAGCTAGTGAATTTATGCAAATATTATTATAAGTGTATTGTGCAGTCGTATAAACAATATAAATAATATTTAAGCCCACTTTTACTGAATTTATAAAAATATTATTATAAGTATGTATATTGTAAAATGGTATACATAAGTACTATTTAAGGCAGCTCTTGTTAAATTTATACAAATACTATTCTAAATTGTATACTTTCTTATGATGTTTTCAATAAAAGCATTTAAATGGTATATACACATGTGTTGTTTATTAATCCTACCACTACCCGTGTCCCATATTATCCATAAATAAATAAATAATAATTGCTAATTTTAGTTAAAATCGCGATAAATATAAAGTGAAAGTTAAATATGGCGCGAAATTTAAATCTAAAAAAGCGCGGAAATTTGCAATATTGGGAAATGTCTAAAATTATAGTAGGCACCTGGTGGTGAAAAGTAGACCTAATTTCAACATGTATCTTGCACTAACAATAAGTATCGAAGGGCTGTGTTATTCACCTGTAAAAATTGTATTCATTAAACTAATATATCCATCTTACCCGATGATCATGTAAGATGACGACTTTACTTACAAATTACTTTGTAATTTTATACCAAAGACAACTACAAAATTATTTTATATGCAATATATTTTTATTGCTAAAACATGTAAGATTTTTAGGATGAAATATATTTTAATATCTAAAATTATAAATTATAATTATAAAAATTTATAAATTATAATTTTCTTTGTATAAGAAATAAAAAAGTTACATTTATTTTCGTTTAATATCAGCACCTTACCGCGATTTCCCCTACAGTCAGCTTCTGCTAAGAATAGATAACTTCTCTTTGTTACTTCTAACATTAATGTCACAGTATTGCGACATCTGTACGAATTACACGATAAAAGTTTTGAATAAATTTGCGTTCTATACACAGAAAAAAATAAAACAACCATAAACTGACTCGCTAAATGAATTAATTTTCTTTCCAGCATCCCGGATAAATTCATTTAATTTTCCGCTCGCTAATTCGACGAAAGAATATAGTCTCCGGATCCGTTCCAATCTCCAAGACGAGAAAATTTTAAAAAGTTCCGCGGTCTAAATGAATGTAGTGGCCCCAAAAGCCAAGAATTTACTTTAAAATTTTACTGCAAAATCTTCAAAAGAAATGAAAAGAAGAGCGAACGAAGAAAAGTACAGTTCGTTCCTTTGTTCTTGCCTTAATATAGTAACTTCGCAGGCGGCCACTGTGGTGCACCGTCTCGTGCAGTTATTGCGATTATAAGGGACCGGTGGATGGGCCGTACGGCAAGATATGCAAATTGCGGCGCAGTGGGGATGGTTAAACGTCCGTGAATTTTAAACGTAATAGGATTTCATCGATTGCCCTTGGCCAGCATGTTCGCTCCTCCGCCTCTTTCCCACCCGTGGTTCGGTGTCCCTCAGACTGGAAAAAAAAAGAGGAAACACTTCACGGCGGTCGTGATTGTAATAAAATTGCGTGCATCTGGCAGCCCTAACAATTTACATGCGAGTGTCCTCGAATTTATGGACCTGGTCTCTGGCTGCTAGACCGGCAGATTTTCGAAAATCATCGACTTTAAAATTTTCTACGGCCATCGGTGTATCGATACAAGGCGCGACACCTTATCGGGTTTCCCGATGAGGTGCAAGCGTTTTTCGGGTCTCGAGGTCGAAAAACATCAGCGATCGAGACAAAACTGAAAATGAAAACGATCTGCAACGCGTGCAAAACCGATAAGAAATAAATGAAATCGACTGCAAACATCGTGACGTGATATTATAGCTTTCAAAGCAATCGCTGAAATTATCGTGATATCGATGTAAAGGGTTTCGCGTGTAACAAGCATCCCTGGAAATTGGAATGTTTACAAAAATTTTTTTGGCCAAAAAAAAAATGTACAAAATCATTTTGGAACGCCTTTCACCCTTAAGTAAACGCTTACGGCTACAACTAATGCAATTTAGTTTTTCGGTTCTTGTTTCTTATAAAAGTGTATAAACGTTATTTATCAAACTGATTCGTTTTTATTTTTATTTATGTCGAATTACATGTCGAAAAGAAATTTGGGGTCACTGCAGACCTGACGCGCTCACATGTGATTTTGCCAGTACATCTACTTAGCACTTTGATTACCACATCACCCAAATACAGGTGACATGCCTATTGCACAGAGGCTGGATTATTTAAGTACCGTTACAAAATTGTCGAGTAAAGTTAATATAATAAGTATAATTCAAAACAAGACCAGCAGCCTCTATTAACTAAAGGTATATATTTTCGACGATTTATGACTTAAAAAATTAAATGTGTGTCTGGCTACTTACGGCCGTTTTCACTATGCCAGTTAACGCGTTAAGGGTTAATAGTTTGATTCGTTGAATGTATTGGTTCCGTTATATTGAAATAATTAAGAGATATTAAAGGTCTGGGATGATTTTATGTAATATGCATTAAGAATTAGAAAAACTGTCCAATTTAAAAGAATTGATATACCGATATACCAGATTCGTAATTAGATTAAAAACCTATACAAAAGTGTAGACTCCTCAAACTCATTTGATTAAAACGAGACCACGAAAATAGTATTCAGGCCAACGCCCACTGAGGGGTACACCGTTGAAAAGTTTGTGAGTAGAAGAATCCAACAAAGGTGGTCTCTGTTACTATAAACGTCCCATTAAAAAACAATATAAATATAAATATAGATTTGTAGTTTGCTCGAACAATTATTGCATACATAATTTTTAATCTTCCACAATTCACATTAAAATAGTACAATATGTAGTGCATAACAAATCAAAGATCAACATCGAATTCCAACGAAAGCACATTTATGTTTTCAACACGGTTGTAAAATCAGACAATCCGAAATTCGTCATTTTGACAGAGTTTGATTATTCCAATATGTACAAACGGGAACTTTGCGAAAGTCATGCACACGTTCATCGTATTTTCACCTATCACAGACACAGGAAGATCACCACTGGGGCCGGAGTCAAGCGAAAATCTCTAGCGACCCAATCCACACGACATCACAGCACAAGATTAATACACCCTTGGTGGCCATAATCGCCGACTTTCGTGGGGAGATGACTGGCCAGACGGGAAGACAAATAGCTTTCGCCTAGCATCGTCGTTAATTCTGTTTACAATAGTTGATTGCAATAAAATTTACATGCTAGCCCAGCTCCCCACCCCCCTCGGTGTGTCTCTCAAAATTTACATGCGGACCGGTTAAATTCATGCGCGTCCAATCCTCCGCGATTTACATTCGCCATACGCGGTTGCGAATTTTATGCTACGCGTACCGTTCACACGTGCTTTTATTTCACCCGTTTCGTCACAGTCCGTGCATTTTTTTCCCTCTCACCAGCTCCGTTCGCACCCCCCACTCGACACACGACTTTTTTTTTAAAAAGAGGAGTGTGGAGGGATGGAAGAGCTTTCGAATCGACAGAAACAATTCGCGATACCGATACACCCACACACACACACAGAGAGAGAGAGAGAGAGAGAGAGGACGCAACAGAACAACGTCATGTTGATATGGAAACGGTCGTCGCAGGAAAATTCGTTTGCGTCCATCGACAATGACGTTTATTACCCCTTTTAAGTGCACCAAACTCGTCGCTGGAACCGATGCGCACTTAATGGATCGCGAATCGAATAGGCTCGTGTTTCGTTGCTCGTCTACCTGAAAAAGGCTTTCGTTTTTTGTTTTGTTTTTAAAATATACAGTGACAGAGGAACGGGTGTCGATTGGGCGATATGTTAATTCGAGAGGGGAGGGAAAAACACGAGGCCTCCGCTTTTACGACGAGATTTTCGGGGGAGGGGGCGGATGGGGATCGACGGTGGAAAATAGTATTTTGGTACAGCGTTTTATCCACTCAACATAAACGCATTTAAATTTCGGCCGCAATAAAAAATGGCGCACAGGTGCGCCGAATGAAAATTTCAAGCGGGCTCTATAATTTCCGGGACGTTCCATGGCTATCAAGCGAGGCGACCGAGGGAAAAAAGCTAGCGGGCGTGCTGGGCAAAATTAAACATGCGAGTATACACGGTGTTAGGTATTCATCATCGAATATTAGAGACATCCGCGTTGTAATCAAATGAACTATTAATTCCACCGAAAGGCTAATTTGTGGAGTACCCGCGGTCCGATTAATAATGATTAAACACATATACACCTGGGATCGTTCGGCAGTAATTTTACAGGGAAACATTTTCAAAGTTTACAACCCTTAATTAATTGCAATCCAGAAGTTTCACGCAGACCGCGGATTCATAATCGCATTCGTAATTAGCAGGTTTCGAGTTTTCACTGTTTTCGATTTAAAATACCTTTACAGCGGAATCATGTAATGGGCTACGGTTAAGTAATGGGGTTAAGAAGAAAAAGAAAGATTAAATTCCAATTCTATTGACTTTGGTATTGTTTGCTTCTTTCACAAAACAACCTATACGAACAGTCAAAGAATATATCTGGACTCCAGAGCCAGCGTGTATCAAATCCACTTCTTTTAAAAAATGACATTTGCATGTTTCTGGTATTAAATTTTTTACTTTTTACGATGTTTAAAATTATTTCGTTCTGAGTCGCTTATTTTATCGTTCTTGTTACGAGCCAATCACTGTGAAGCCCATCATATAGAGTACTTCATGCAATGTTCATCATTTTTACATATTGAGACTTCTCTCACGTTCATTCTACAGTTCGAAGGAAACGATTGCTTCTTTTTGAATTCTTACCGAACGGTTCCAAAGTCACAAGGTTTGTACCTTTGATTTGCTCTCCTCTATAGTTTGAAATTTGTGAGTTAAAGGGGAACAGCACTGTGAAACTTAAAGAAAATCGATTTTTTTAAATGCATTTTCTTGAAGTTTAACTCTTCAAAAACACTAACTGAAAATTTCGATATTCAAAGGATTTACAAAGATACAGTGCATTTTGATTACTTAAATAATTTCATGTTAAACTTCCAACACGTTTTTCTCGAAACGACATTTTTCTAATTGGCGGATACGATAACTCTATCAATTTGTATTCAATCGATTTTAAATTTTGACAGGACATTTTCTGATCGAAAGTAAATTTTTTAAAATACACTCGAGTACTTGTCCATTTTTTGCGGATTTTCGAAAATTTGTTTTCTAAAGCGTGCCATTTTTACAAAAATAATTTTTTTTTAATCCGTACGTGAAATGAAAAGTAATCTCATAGTTTATTAGACAAATTTTTTACATTTGATTTCAGAGCTGTTATTCCAAAGTTACACATCCCACCAGCAACTTATGTCTTTTTGTAAGGGGTCTAAAAAATTAATCGTGTATTAAAATTTCTGCATGTTTGTTTATTAATTTTTTTTAAATCTCTTAAGACATTGTACCAAAATTAGGTAATAAAGGTGTTATTACCAAGTACTTCAATTCCACGTATGCGGAGTATCGAAATCGTATACACTGTTATGTCATGCACGATAAAAATCAACTTTTCATAAAAACAAAAATACCATTGCGCTTAATTGATACTTTAGGTATGTACGTCTATACAACGAAAGAACAAAGTTCTCAAGAATATTCTTCCGCTACAACAAACACTTAAAAATCCAGAAATATTTCACGTCTCCAACCAAGTGCAACTATTTAATCCGTCACATTTTTTTTAGATCACTCTACATAATGCACAGTGAATGTTACTTTCTTGTGAAGTACCAAGTGTCTAACCTGTTACGGTCTTCCAATTATTTACGGAAAATCAACCGAATACACGAACACACCGCACGCTTCACCACGAAGACTACATTCTTTCGTTTATTTATCACTCGGCCAATATTACTGATCGACGTACGGAATTTTATTATTTTGCCCGTAAAGTTTATCGCCGAAAACACACCAGGACAGCCACCGTGGCGGTCGGTGTAGCGTCGTGAAACACGATCGTTAGAACGACCGCTCTGGGGATCGGGCTCAAGATGTGCAGTACGTTCGTAAAATTTATTGTGCAATTTTTACCGACCACGATATGACGTCAATTTTAGGCCACGTATGTCCATGGAACAACGACGATTTCATCCTGAATTTCAGGTTACGCGCGATCTGGAATAGTGCTGGTCGTCTTAGAAGTTTAATTTACGAATCGACCGATCTCCCCTACGCCTCGAACGCAAAGTTATTAGGACTTCTTTATAGGCCTATACACGCACACATACGCACGACCGTTCTGCCTGGACAATAAAATTCACGGTACGCCATAGAGGATAGAACGTTATTCACCGATCGTGGAGGCAACAATCGAAGCTCAAACATGGCAAACTCGCGCGTGTCGTGCAAGGAAAGTCTGCAATTAAAAAAAACCGGCACGCAACTTTTCTCGCGGTCGCAACCCGGGAATTTTGTGTGAAAAATTGATTGGCCGCCACAGTGCTACCGAAATCGGCGTAATTGTTTCCCCGGAGTGACCATTTTAATTAAATTTTAATTGTAATTAAAACGAAAACAGACCGGGAACACGCCTGTCGCAACAACTTCGCTGATTATTGTCGGCGGGCGGAGGAGACAAATCGATTTTTTCCTTTCCCTTCGCGAATAAAATGAGTTGACGTTGTTTGGAGAAGGTTCAGAATTTTTCGCGGTGAACTTAAGGTAACAGTAGCAATATATGCGACGTTCTCTCGAACGGTAATCCGAATGTTTGTAAGCTTGTGATAAATACTCATTAAAATGAATAGATTTCTGTATGAATAATGTAATTTGCCCATTTTATTTATACAGGGTGTGGCAAAAGTATATAAACGATTTATTTCTTTAATAATTCAGAAACAAATAGAAGCTATTATTAACTACTAATATATACTGTTTATTAAAACTTTTGGGACATTACTCGCAAATCATTTGAATATGATATCGGTCAATTAAGCCTCGTTTAGCAGAAAAGCAAAGGGTATATATGTATAGCAGGCTAAAGGGGCAAAAAATGTCCCCAGACCGATTTGAACGGGTATTGAACCATTCGATAGCTTTTCAAGAAAAAATAGTTTGTACCAAGTTTCAACCCTCTATTTCGACCAGGAGGGTAGAAATAAGGGAAATTGAGTAGGATAATTCGCTCGGCAAAAGTATGAACCGCATATAAGAATGTATACTATTTCTAGTAAATAGATTATCATTTACTGGACAATGCGTACATTTCCTACAGAACGTTGGTAATAGCATAATGTCGAAGGTATAATTTTTTTAAATATAGGTAAATGTAAAGAACAAACATGGAAACTAAAAACATAACACTTTATTCGATAATTTAAGGATCCTTTTTAAGAAAATTAGTTGCTTTTATTTAATAAATATAAGAACATATGTTTGATTAGGTTATATTTTTATTTAATGCACTTAGAAAGAAACAATTATAATGTAAAATAAATACTTCAGTAACATAATGTAACAGAAAAATTTCCTTCATACTGTTTTTATTCATTTTAATCATATAACCTAAATGATTAAAATGATATTACACGTGAAATTAACTACCTATGTAAACTGTAAAGACGCGTCCCTTTTAAGCCAACATTTATAAATGCTAGCAAAAGTATTTAGTGAAATTAATGCATTTCTGTTTGTGCATACTTTTACTAAATCAGAAATGTAAATGTATGCATTTACTACTAAAAGTATAAATGTCGTGCCTTGTAAAATATTTCCTACTAACTAGATTAATAAGTGCATACATTGACTAGAAAATTAATTCAGTTATACATTTACTGAATTAACGCTTTTACTGTAATATATATATAATAGATGCACTACGCTAAATTTCGAGTTTTGTCAATGCCCCAAAAGGGATACTCTCAGCAGCCTAAAGGTTAAATACCCCCAAACATCAAGATCTACATAGAGCCGACAAATATGGCTCACGTCACTTGTCCTGATCCGCCTGAAATTTTTAAAGAAAAAAATAATACAAAGATTAACTATAGAAACAAAAAACAATGTGTACTCAATACACACTGCTGATCATAATTATAAGTTCATTTCATTTTTTGTATTCCCCGTTATCGATAAATGAAACTACTCATTCTTTGTTCGTAACTCGACACAAAGACAGACGAAAAAATATAATACGAAATTAATTTCTGTATTAACCACACGAATAGTGAATAATAATACTGCATACTGATTATTTAAAAAGATCATTTTTCAATTGAAACAGAATGTATAAGTATAATCGAAATTCCAATCAAAGTTATATTTGTATTATAATTTCAAACTCCGTAGACTAATACGATATTACGCGTTTACAAATAGGTAGTAAGAAGTTCTACGATTAGCTAAATAACAATAGAATGAAAACGATGATGGAATAATTAGAAAAATGGGAGGATACATGTAACGTGGTGTCGAAACTATACCTCATCTTTGCCAACAACTTCAAGAACAACAAACACCCGTCAATCATAGAAGCCGAGGAATGACAGCGGTTACGAACTAATCGGGAGTGTATCAATCGCGAGAGTGCATCAATCATCCGCCCACCCGTGTCCATTATATTTCACCAGCTGGAGAATGAACGATACCCGTGACGGAGCTGGAAGGTTAAGAAGGGATGGGGTTAAACGCGTCGCTCGACCGTTTAAAGGTCGCAATCTCTTGCCACATTCCCTGGAAGATGGAAGAGAAGCAACGGCGAACGTTGGAGAAAGTGGACGGGAATAGAATGAAACGAAACGCGTATATACTGTGTAGTTACGACTAACCAGTTACTTTCGAGACGAACCGAGAAGAAGCTTCTCCTTGTTACTTAAAAGAGAAACACCGCCCAACTTGTCCCTCGTCGACTTTGATGTATTCTCGCAAGATGGTAGTCAGCATTGGTGCTGTCCATCATACATTAAGTGTAGACACTTAATAATTGTACAGTTGTTAGATCATCCCATAAGCTCGTGATCAGTTTTGTACCAAGATTTTAGATCAATGTTTCAAATATGTTTTTAACATTTTTACATTAGCACCTTACATTTTTTGTGTGTACCATCTACCTTGGACAATGATGAATTTTTGAAGGTATTGATTAAATTTAATACACTTTTTATAAAAATCAAGATAACTACATTTTTTTGTATTTTATTGTAAAGTGTGTTTTGTTTTAGATCAAAAATGTTGCAATGAATCATACATTTCGTCACCCTCTGTATCCGAATTTATAAATTGTATTACACAGTGATCCTTCGATGAATGTGACATGAGCAACGGCGTTATTTCCATCACTGGGGGGGGGGGGCTTTTTGAAAAAAATGAAATAACCAGAAGCTACGTAGAGGCTGGGTTTCGGGTAAAAAATAAATTTATAAAGGGCTGGAAACCTTTCTACCTTGCCATGAATGCTCCGAAACAGGTTCGAGTACGTCGCACTCATCGAAACATTACTGCATATGAAAACCCGAAGTATCGACTGAAGGTATTTGTGGCAAAGACCGTGGAGCCGATATTTCGGCTTTTGGGTACTAAAAGGTTGGGTACTAAACACGTTGACTGCCACAGTGAAAAAGGCCGTATATAGTCAGACAGTATTAATTTCGTTTTTTCTTCAGACATGAATCGTTGAACATGTACGATTCGTTCTGTTAAAATAGAGGCTGTTGGTCGTGTTTCAAATTATACTGCAATATTAAATATTACGCAAAAATTTGGTAACTTTGGGAAGGGAGGGGGGGGGCGAGTGTATCCTGCCCCTCCAGCTACGCCCATGGTGACCTTGATATCTCTAAAAAATGGCTTCGAAAAACAACGAATTTCCTGTCAGCATATTGTGCCCATCAAACGATGCAACGCGGTACCAAAACATATTTTCATAACTTTATATGCAAAAGTAGATATTTAGGTATTCGGCTTCTGGTGAACCACTATGTATACACATATGCTAATAAATGTAAATTATAGCGACAGGAATCAGTAATAAGATCTTCCAAATAGGACAGAAGTTTGGTGCTTCCCTAGGTTCAAAGGATTAAAAGTAGCTCCCAAAATGGGGTCAAAGCTTCGACAGCCGGTCTTCTTGTCTTCTAGCTGGTAGAACGTGACCAGCTGGAGCATACACTAAGAACTGGGCTCGAAGGTTGGAGAACAAGATGGCGACGCGGAGGGAATCCGTCGTGTTTTACCGCAGGTCACAGGCGCAACGTAGGGTTACCATCGCGCGATACAGGATGCGAATCCTATATTACAACCTCCAGGCTGTTACCTGCTCCGCTTCTTGTGCAACGTGCATAGAATCATAATGGGCGCGTATAGTGGTTGGCTGACTGTTACATTATTAAGTAGTTGAGTGCACGTTAGCCGCGAAGTGCTGTCAGCTTCCATTCAGTCGCCGGCACGGCAAAACCAGTAATTTCGCGTTGTTCGTGGACGTGAATTTTTCCGCGCGAAAAACTTGCGCGCCCGTCTGACCCATTGTCTCCGCGACTAGCTTATTTACGTTCTTTTTTCTCCATCGCCACAAGCAGTCTGAGAGGAGAGAAAAGGGTGACCCCGAGCTTCGAGATTATCCATAACGGTGGCTACGCGAGAATTCCGAGACGAACCGTGGAACCGTGTTTTCCCCTGTATAAGAAACGGGATGACTTTTAACAAACTTCCGGGCACCGCTGGAGCGGATCTCGTCGAACTGTTGCGAAGGATTTTTCAGCGAGAAATTTGCAATTGTGCGGAGTATTGATTGCGCGTTACACAAACAACGATGTGTTTCCGTTATGTTGTTTTATTTTGATTGGACATTGCGAATTGAAGCGTAACCGAGTTATGAAACTCAATGAAAGGAAGTAGAATTTTAGCAAATATTAGTGAAGTCGTGGAAATGTTTGTCGTGTGCAGGTTGTTTCACAAAAGGTTCTCCAATCAATGGAAAGATGTCTGGGAGATATAAAAAGCAATTGAAATTCTCTTTTGCATTAACTGGTGGAAGGCGACTGATAGGGAGAGTCATGTACACTATTGTTCATAAGTATTAGGACATTTGGTTTGGATGAAGATAATATGAAGTTTTGTAAAAATGATATATTTCAGGTAACGTTTATTACTTCATAGTAGTATAAACGTTCTCCATTCATCTTTAATATCCTCTAAACAGTATGTATTTTAGAATTTGAGTAATTTGTAATGTCTTGTAACATTTACTGTAAATTCGATAAGTGTCCCAATAATTATAAGCGGGATTCACTTGAACATATAGCGACAATTTTCATTGTCCGTTGCTTTGACAACGAAATTCTGTATGAAGTTTTATAAGTATACAGATACATATATGATACGCATCGTATTTGAACAAAATTTAATACATTAAACGGTTGTGCCTCGTATTTGTTCTCTACGTAGTAGATTTCATGTTTCCCATTGCAAAATGATTGCCGCCGTAGTCGTCGATGGTTTTACATTAAATTATGTGAAAATCTCTTCAAGTTCGAAACAGTAATATTTGCGATCTTGTAAATATAATTCTTGGTGGACTAACAATGCAAACGAATTCAACACATAAATAATTGTGTTTCTAATAGCAATAACTAAAATAGATGTATTTTATCACGAATTTGAACAGTCGACACGATAAGCATCATAATTTTTCTACTTCTTTCATCATTTCAATTTTTCCAGCGATCATTATGTATTCTGTAACGAAGAAATATGACAATTGTCGCCACCATCGACTCCAACTGATTCTGCATTCGTCAGTTAAGGGTCAATGCCATCGAAATATACAAATCCACTCGAGATCACACTTCGCCTTGAATATTTAGCATCAAAATATTCTTGCACTTCGAATCCGAAATTAGAGCAATTAACGAAAATTATAGGCAAAGTTACTTAAAAGCGTTCGACCATTCATAAGCCTTTGCTTTCGCAGAGAAGAAAGCGAAACCGAGAACCGATGTCTTTCAATTAACGGAAGAGTCTTCGGTGCTGCTTCATCAATTATTTGCATCGCTCTCGAATAAACACGTTCGAAGGGTAGCAATTATTTTCTGCCATGGCCTCGCCCCGTTTGCCCGTTTTTCACAGTGCATTGGGTCCATTCAAGACTATAAAATTGAAAACAGTCGATAATATAATGGGGCGTACAACAAATACACCTGTCAAAGGACCATTTCAATACGCTGAACGCGTTCGCTACAAATAATAATTGTTCCGAGTTTTTAATTATTTTTCTGACTGAAACACTTTTTATCGCTTCCTTCGTACAGCTTTCAACGCGATAAGAATCGTTTTACAGAAAACATTGAAATTTCCAGGATTCGTTTGGGAGCCTTGTGTCTGTATTAAGAATTGTAGAAAAGGAGCGTTGATCAAAGGACGGGCCCAATGCGAAATGGAGCTATGCCACAAAATGTTGAAAAATGAGATTTTTATTCATTCTGGCACCTCTTGGTGTCTATTAACGGTGCTTTAATTTATAACTACGTGGCAATAGTCTTGCCTGTACACACACCACCGCTCATAAGTTTAATCGCATCTGTTGAAATACAGTAAAATTGAAAGTAACTATCGGAGAAAAATGAATTGTGTTGTATATCATATTACTTGAAATTTGGGGGTAATGTGATAATTATCGATACACATATTATTCGGAAATACCTCCAACAATAAAGATATTTGAAATTTTAATAAATGTTATGATCGTAATGAACACTAATAAAGGGAAGATATGGAGTTACTGTTCGCGTTTTCCTTTTAACCTAGTACATACATTCCAACGTGGTAATACATACTAACTTGCATGGGAAACAATTAAGGAGACTTTAACCATAGTTTAAACTGAGTATTGAAATAACAATCGAGTTGGTTACAATATTATTGCGTGCCTATGGAGTTCGGTTACAAATTTGTTTTACGACTGACAACTATGGCTAAAAGGCAACAGTCAGATTTAGAAAATTACAGCTGTAATATGTGTATCACGCGATATGAAGGTATGAAATCGGGCAATAGCACGACAACGTCAAATACGGTGGAGTCTAACTATATTGCCATGATCGGAGCTGTAAGGGAGTAAAATGGCAATGAGTTCAGAGCCCCCTACGTGCTAGGTTCTATCGTCATAGCCTCGGCCTCGTGTATCGGCGAATTCTATCGTCATAGCCTCGGCCCCTAGTAAAATGGCAATGAGTTCAGAGCCCCCTACGTGCTAGGTTCTATCGTCATAGCCTCGGCCTCAGCGCCTGCGCAAAAGCTAGATCGTGCTGGTGTATCGGCGAATGCAATGTGGTGGGAGAGCGAGTTTGTGTGGTCGAAAGTACGTGTGAAGGGGAAGTGCCTCGCGTGGCAATATGTTTAGTGGCAATATAAGGTGAGTCCACTATATTTTAATTTATCTTGAAAAGAAGCACATTTCATCGTTTCCATCGACAACTAGCATGTTTGACATTCACCACGACAACAAGCACGTGTTCTACGATGACTGGCACAGTCCAATTTACGAACAGTCGTCATAAATGCTAAGCAACCTATGTAATGTGATGTTTTTCGCAGGGCGAACCGTAGCACGTTTCATCTGTTCTACGAAGGCTAGTACTGTTCTGTTTACAAACACCTGAAATAGATGCTAGGCAACTTATTAATGCGATGTTTCTCGCAGCTAGAAGTAAAACGTGCTACATTTCGCGATGGACTACCGGAACGTGCTAATTTCCGTAGCAAGAAAGCACAACATGCTATTCTTTATCGCTATAAATGAACACATGCTACTTTTCAAGACCAAAATCGAAACGTGCTGCTGTTCATGGTCACAAAGTGAAAGTGCTAGTCTTCGTGAAACAAAAGAAACGTGCTGCTGTTCGTGGTCACGAAGCTGAAAGTCCTAGTCTTCGTGAAAAAAAAGAAACGTGCTACTTTCCGTAACGCACGTTATTATAACATCGAGTCAAACTTCTGTTGACGATTTCAAAATCAATTCAGCAAACCTGAATATTATTAGCTTTCTTGGAGTCGAAATAAAATATAATGATTCCAGTTGTTTGGGACACAACGGGACTAACGTCCTTTTGACCGATTAAGAAGCTGTTCCAATTATACGAAATTGTATCACAGTACATTCGATTAGATTCAGCTTTCGGAGCTTTGCCCCAAATAAACGGCTGTCTCGATTAACCGGTGGTCTAAATAAGTGGACTCCACTGTATACATACTACATTGCTGGTATAAATATTTAACTTTTAAAGTAAATGTACAGTTGCGATAAGTACAGAATTCCTTTAATTTCTGAGAAATAATCGACAAGAAAGTAATTCTGTAATCTGCAGTCGTCAAAAATAATCGTAAGACAAGAAGTTAAGGTGCGTACCCACTGTTACGGTTTGTTCAGTGTCTAGCGACGTTTCCGTTGTATCGAAAGGTTTAAAAATGCGCGAATACCATTAAGGCAGCAAGTTATACATACCGTTACCGCGCACGGCAATCAGAACGCACCTTCAGGCGGACGTACCGTCGCACGGGAAATCTTACCTCACTACCGAGGAATCTCGAGTTTTTAATATGTTCCTTGACGGGCATTTAAAATGGCCGAGACTGGTGCGTTCTCCCCGCGGACGGATTTTTCTCGCTTAACGCGGCGAGATACGCGAGCTCTAAAGAAACTGCGACGGCTCGCATTTAAAATGGAAATTCAATCTTTCGACTGCGTGACAGTTTCTCAAGCTGCTTTGTAACTTTCGCGTGCGGGAACATAGAGATTCAAATGTACATGTATGCACACGAATTTTTTGACTTAAGTTTCATAAACACGTCAGAATTTTTCGACAACTTCATTTTTTTAACGACACAATTTCATTTCGCGACAATTTCATTGTGTAGATTTATTTGACGTTGTTATGGGGCGTAAAATTTCTTGTAATACATTGAATATATCTGATCGAGAATTAAGAATGTCTTAAAATTAAAGAAATATGGGTTAATAGCACATAGTGTAGATATAAGAGGTTTCTTTAATTGCATATCTAGAATTTTTCAACAGGAAGAATTGAAAGGTTAAATTGTATTGACATTAAAACAGAGACGATAAGGAGACCTGTGCTAAAAAGAAAATTCCAAATAGAAGAATAAGATACTATGGACTCAAATAAAAAAAAGATACTATGGAAAGTGATACTTACAAAGAATGAGGTTTAATGTGAATTATTGTTATACGATAAAAATATTCGTAATTGTGGGCAAAGTATAGACTTTTCCATCAGATCCTTAATGCTACCTTCAAATTTTTTACTATAGTGAGTACTAAAATCTAGATAAATTTCGTGGATAAACTATGTCGAAACATATTGTGTGTTATCATTTGTTTCAATAATTACTGGAGTAAACAAAATCATTATTCTATCGGTATTTCAAAATATACCAAACTTTTTAATAGGAACTTGTCATTTCCAAAAAAATGATTTTGCATGTAAATAACTTGAAATATTAAACTAGTAATACTTACAACTTATCCAATTTCAATGTTTTGAAATGAACACCAGCAGGTTTAATAGGTCCAAATATTTATAATTGCTGCTACCTCGATAAGAAGTTATAGTACTTCAGACTTACCTGTAACAAAAAAAATGAGAAATTTATATATCATATACGTATTAAACTTATTATTAGTGATTTGTAAAAGCTACAAATAGCGCTAGATTACTCAAACATTCCAAATATAAAGTTGTTACGATTTAAGCTTCGTATAATACCAATAAGCGACATAATATTTACTTAATAGATAACACCTGTATAAAACTTACGCGACTAAAATTTAATATTCATTCTATACAAGTGTGGTCGCTTGCTTTTAAACCAACCCACACGGACATACAGAATTTGAAACAAGTTTCTCCTTAGCGAAAATTTTATCCGCGGCTTTGTTAACGAGATATTAACGAAAAACACCGACAAATCAGAGCGCGAGTTCCCGCGGTAACGTTGGCCACGCGCTGCGACTGGTAGGCAACGTCACCGCGGGAACTGGGCCGGCAGACTTGCGCTCTGATTGGTCAGGCTTTTTCGTTAATATCTCGTTAACAAAGCCTCGGATAAAATTTTCGCTAAGGAGAAACTTGTTTCAAATCACCTCACGAGTCTCCCATTTCCGGGTCCTCCAACATTTTTGTTACACCCTGTATACAGGGTGTTAATTTTAATTCGAACACTTAAATGATTTGCGCTATTGAAAGTAAGAAAAAATGACTAAATAGGATGCACATAGTTTAAAGGCGTGCATCTGTTAGTGATAAAAAAAATCCTGTGAAGGTTATTTTTACGGTTTCCTCAAGGTCATCGTATTTATATAGCATATTAACATGTATTTTTTATAACGCGATGTGGTAGTCGACGTCAAGATGAGTTCAACGACCTACACACCATGACCTTGAAGTAACCTTAAGGCGAAGCAATCAGCTTCAGTTTGAAAAATGCAGAAGTATATAAACATAATAAGAAGTAAAAAACATTTGATCACTATCAGATGCACGCGTTACAACCATATACATCCTATCTAGTCATTTTTTCTTACTTTCAATAGGAGCAGAATAATTTAGGTTCTCGAGTTAAAATTAACACACTGTATTTATTATTCCAGAGTGTTAGAAGTAGAAAACTTTAATGGCTAAATTTTAATACCAGCTACAATTCCCAGAATTGCTATCGAGGAACTATATCCAAACTAACTCCACGATTGAAATACGATAACTGTGGTGAATAAATAGATACGATTAGCTGAAATCAGTGCCGGTCTTGGAATGTAATTAATCGGAGGATTAATCGAGCACAGGAATTCCGTCTCTGATCACGGTATTGTTATTTACGCGAACTGACCATCGAAGCTACCTATGTAAATGTTTCTATCTGCTTTTCAAGGCAAACTGTTGTGCTCGCGCTGTACAGCCTCTATACCCGTTAAATCGGATCGCGTGCTAAAATTAGATGCGGTTCGCGCGGTTCCACCGCGGTACGTGCGGTAGATGGAAAATATGCCCGATGTGTATGAAGCGGTCTCCGTGGTTTAGGAGTTAATGCATTTCGATCGTTACAATAATAATTTGATATATACCTGCTCTCGTGAAATTGTGAAAATTTATATTGATAATGAATAGAATTCGAAACGGTGTAGATACTATCAACCAATATACTTCATTAGTGTTCTAGAGTTATCAATGTCGGAACATTCAATATGAAAGACGCACCGTGCAATTTCATGTACAGAATAGTATTATACATTCTTATACAATTATTCATGTATTGTTACAGCTTACAGTGAGAGTCAAAAGTGTGTATACACATTGAAAATATGGATTTCATTCCTATTTATTTCTCTCAATTTAGACTAACATTTCGCATAGATGCTGTATTACGTTCAGATCTGGTGACTGTGAGGAAGTCACAGTGATTGAAAGTGTTTTCCAGCGAACAATTTTTAACCACTTTTCCTGTATATTTTGGGTTGCGATCTTACTAAACGCCTATGAATGCACTTGCAGCTGAATTTGATTTTAAAATATTTGAATATCCAAATTTGTCCATAGGTACTATGAATAAAAACTAACTGTCCTACACTAGTGGGTCTCATGCTACTCCAAACCATAGAGTAATACATACACCATGTTTAACGATATTTACTAAATTTTGTGGTTATAGCTTGTACTTTTTTGATGGAATTTTTTAGCTGCCTATTCATCTTGAAAATGTTAAGAAAATCATATCCAAATGTATTACTGCCATGATCTTACGATAATAGGATGCTACAGAAATATTACACGAACATTTGTAAGATACACATGTACATGTATGTACTTAGTTCTGAGTCTCACTGTATGTAGATAGTAACATCTCGATTTAAATGTACCGAGTTTCCTCGTGTTTTAACTGAAATCAGTAGTGAGATATTACTGACAGTAGCTAGAATTACAGCTGAAATGATACCTGTTGAACATGTTTCTTCGGGTGGATTGAATACCGCTGGAATCAGATCTAATGAAATGTCGTCTGTCAAATAATTATTGGGTATCAAATAATTAACGATCAAATGGAAACATAGATACTCGTAACATACATATCAAAATGTAATATAAAACAGGGAACTATTTCTCATAATTTTCAACCGATAATATAATTAATGGTGAGACGTACAAAACCAGGTCCCACAATTCATGAAGGAGAAAAATAATCTATGAAGATTTGGAGCCACGAATACAGCTGAACTAAATATACCTAATTCTTATACATATACGTACCTATACCTACCTACTAATTCCAAATAATTTCTTAAATCGTTATACATAGCTTAACAGCACGACATAAATGGCAACGTTCGCTTGTCCATGTCATAATGGTTATTTACTGCGCAGATAAACAACGTATCGATATCGTTACATAAGTATACTAACACTAGCAACGTATCTGGCGTGTATGTACATAATATTACGTAAACAAAAAGCGTTCTCTGGGCTGGTGGAAGGCAAGAAAGAATATAAAAAATCCAACAACTTGTAACGCAAAATGCAACACAATCTTTTATGCTACGTGTCACACCTCCAGATTCAAAGTAATTATTTTTATACATAATGCATTATTCTACTATTTTGGTAATATTTGATTAGTCCTATTACAACCTCTTGGCTATCCGTCCAAATATCTAGGTAGATCATTCGTGACCAGGCAATATGACCATCATCTATACATATACATACTGGTGACACGGCCTATTGGAAGATTTAGGTGTCAGCCGAATCAGGTGACATGGTCGGTCAACGTGTTAATTAGTATAACCCAAACAAAGATGGCTGCCGCGCTGTACCCACAGAGTATAATAACTAAACTGCGCCATCGATCGTAACGTCGTCAAATAATAGAAAACAAATAGCATGCTCTGTTACCCAGGGAACGACGACTCCTTTTCCGTACGGCGCGTCGTTAAAAAAAAGACAGATTGGTGACGTACAGCAGCTATTTCTTTCTAATTTTTGACACCATCTGACTATAAATGTGCGATTCCACTTGATGTGTACGTATGAATGCGGACGGGCAAATGTTGCATCGTTGCATATGAAAATGTATCGTATGGTAATACGCTACAAGGACACAACAAATGGATACGCACTTGTACTTTGAGAAATAATTATATTATAGCTGAAACCTTTTTGCATTCTATTTTCAAGGCTTCAAACTACTGTTCAGATAAAAAGATTCGTTTTTTCAAAAATTTTACTGTGTCCGAACCGCTTCAGGGATATTGGAACCATGTGGTCTAGGTATTCTAGGTCTGTGGCTATTCTGCTTACTATATTTAAACTACACACGTATAACACTGTGAATACGTGGAGATGATGTTTATATACTACACTGTCAAGGGAACAACACCCTTAAAACTGAAGATAGCCGATATAGCTAATAGATCGAACACAGTCACCCTCTTCGAAACCGTCCAACAATCTTCAAGCGAATAAAGATACTTCGAATACGTTATCGATTCCCATTCTCCAATTACTTAATACCGACGAGGGATGAGGGCATAACGTTTGTCTTTGAGCCGTTATAAGACGGCAAACATCAATCACACTGGGACCCTTTAAAGTCTCTCTCTCCCCCTCTCTCTCTCTCTCCGGGTGGTACAAAGAAGTGCTCTTAAAGCCTTGAAACATCTCGAAATTCCATTCCGATCGATTACCAGCGCGATTACACGACCAGAGAAACTCGCGCGGGGGAGGACCGTGTGGGGCGATTCAGATCGATATTTATCACTGGAAGGATGTGCACACACCGTGCGTTCGGCGAACTAATACGATGGCCTAGCAGCGGACAGTCTCGTTGCATCAATTACGGATATCCATTAGCTTAATTAAGCCCCCATGACACACGTGTAGAGTGGCCCGATGAAAGCGAACAGAACCGTCCGGAAAAATGGTGGCTGTCGGCTAGATATGGTTGCGGATGGGAATAGGGGATAGGGTTGGAAAAATTGCACTTTCGACTGGGCAGGGATCGAACAACGGTGACCAGGGGCAAGTCACGAGGGCCACTTTAAATTGTGCAACGACTCGAACGGTCAAAAACGAGGGGAAAGCGAATGTAGGGGGGAGGGGATGAGAAGACAGCACTCCTAGAAAACTTTTGACAAAAGCAAAGTACAAGCTCCAGTGGTCTTATGGGAAATTACACGATGAGCTTTGAGGATTACCGTAACTTCATCTCTGGTAACCCCGTCTTCGTTCCACGTCTTAAACTTCACCCTTCAACACAACCGGGTCCTTTCTATCTCTCTCGGTTTCTAGTTCGTAAGCTACCTACTTGCCCCGTCGGGACTTCCGTCTTCTCTTAACGCCTGCCACGATTTTGCGCTAAGCACGTTTGAAAGGAATTGATGCGCCGCTTAAGGGAAAGTGATAGCGAGAGGAAAAGAGAGAGAAAGGTGGAACGGAAGATGATAAATTCGAAGATCAGGCTAAGCTGATGGTCATATCCTCGGGGCGGCCTAATTCGACATTAGATGGCGACGGAGATGCATCCTCGCCACGGGGCGGGAATGGTCTACGATGATGATGATGAAGAAGAATCGTTGCGGGTTATATTGCGCCCATGGAGCAACGTTTTATTTCGCGATCGTTCGCGAGGATTTTTTGGTTCATGCTTGTCGCGAAGAATATACTAGCGGCGAAAAATATGAGAGATAGACTTGACGATTGACAGATTTTATGCCGACTCGCTTTTACACGACTTTCTATTCAAATGATTTATATCATCTAATTTATGGCTGCTTTTTTAATTGGAAATTTCTATGTTACACCGTTCCGGACCAAATTCTTGATCACTTAGAAGTTATTATCGCCGTTTTTTTAACGTATAAGTAGAAAAATGAAGCAAATCCAAAAGAATTGTTGTTATTTGAAGAAGTCAAGGTTTGTTTTTAATTTAGTATTAACAAAGGGGCAGAAATAGCAATACAATTAAATTGTAATTTAACCTTGAAAGTAAGAAGTGCAAAGGAAGCAATTTCTGATCACTTAAATGATATAATATCTGTATCTCACTTTGACCTATCAAATTTTACGTGCAAATTTCAAAAAATATAATAATCATTTAGTAACTTTTTAGAAAATAACTTTGATTACAAAAACTTTATATATGGTATCTGTATACTGAACTGATCAGGAATTGGGTTCTAACCAGGAACTGGATCGAAGATGCACGGTAGAACAGAACAAATGAGATTATTGTAAAACTGTAAAATTGAACAATAACAAAGATTATGTATAACAAAGCAAAATACATTAAAGAAGCAATTGATTAAGAAAACAAAAGAAATGTAACATAAGAAGCCGAAATTGGTAACCGCTTTGAAAAATTTAGCAAAGGTGATCACAAAGTATAAGTTAGTGACAAAATAAATTATTTACTGTAAAGTGTCTCTTAAATATATAAATATCAGTGGGCGTAGATATCAAGTACAGTGTGTACGGAAAACGGTACACATGATGGTAGTGAACATGTTAAAGAGGGAAGAAAATATTATTCTGGATTCATTATTATTAACGATTTCACCCTTTCCAGTTGTATGTCTAGCCTCAACCACCAAATTATCCATATTTGAGATAAATATGACCGTAAATGCTTAATAAAAGCAATATGCTAAATCTGTTGAGAAATTATTTCTATGTATCTACCAATTCCGTAGCGTTTATTATATTGTTGCAAAATAATGAGTTACTGTGCCATTCAATTCTCAACCCCGGTCTCATACGATTTGGTCGATAATGTGATTTCTTCTAATAGAATTGACACTGAAACTGCCGACGATGAATGTACATATATATGTTAGATTAATAAATATGACAGCGTTGGAATAATATATATGCAAGTTTATAGATTACCATTTTCTTCATGGTTATACTGCAATAAATTTTGCGGTAAATCTTAGAAAATCTACTGTTACAACATTTCAATTCTTTGTATTAGAGTGTACAAACCAGTCATTTTGATTGTCTTGTTGGGTCTAGTGTTAATACACTGTTTAAAATATTAAGAAGAAACGGTTTTTTAATTATCCGTAACAGTTAATATTATATCAAGAAATATTAATAACCTGTCAGAATTTAATTCAATTGCATTTTGTGGTCCATAGTGAATTATGAATTTCTTTGCGCAGAGATATCCGTAGTCATGTTTTTAGGATTTAGATTAAAAATACATTCGTGTCAATTTACGAAAAATAGATGCACAATGGAAGAAATGGCATCGATCGCTAATTCTACTTTTCATTAGTTAATATTGTTTTCGGTATAATTCTAACTTAAAAATTACTTATGTACAAGAATTTTATAAGGGTTTCACTTTTGATTAATGTATAGATTGAAGTGAATGATTTTTAATGTACCATTATATTAAAGCTAATAATGTCCATTGAAGTTATTAGATGACGGTGTATGAATACTTCGTCACCATATACAAACTCGGATGAATTTTTCGTTATGCCATTACAAAAATAATTTTGTGTAATTTAATAAGACCGTATTTTTATCTTCTCCGCGAAATCATGAAATGAACAATGTTGTAATTTTAAGAAATACGTATAAGCAAACAAAGGTATTATGTGTATTGAATCTTCTGATAAATTGTCGTGAAATTCAAATCTCTGGCACTGAATCATAAATTAATGATGCTTGATTAAACGCACTTTCGATGTGAATATGAAGCTGGTCGAGTAGTTTGACCATCTCCGATACTTAACCTCAGTAATTTCGAGCATCCTGTGTTCTGCACCATTGTCCTGACAGAACATTGATCGTGGGGTGAGGTTGGGTTAGCATGGCACAAATCGAGTTTGATATTTGCACAACATGCAGGTCCAATGGCCCGGGCGGAAAATGTCGTAATTAAACTGACACACTTGCGACTGTAAATTCACAATCAACGAGTAAATGATAGAAAGATGAAAATCATCATTTTCTCTTTGTGTCGATATTATAAGATTTAATCCATTAAAAATCATTTTCAAATTTCACGGAGCGCAACGTTATAGGTAAATTCCATCTCGTTAATTTTACATTGAATTCCTCGTCCGATTTCAACATTCATGTAAAATGCATTTATGTAAATACATTCACATTCCATGTATTTCGCTCCTTCAAATTTTCATCCCTTAAAATTTGATTGAGCCGATTTGATATTAATCTCAACGTTAATAAATAACCACGGTTTCTTTTCGCTATATTATTATTATGTAGATTGGAGGAAAACGAACAGTAACTTCGAAATATTTAATTTCTGAACAAAATATTTCGAATATCTTGGAAAATTTTCTACGGCAATCATTTTGATCCATACACGGTGATTCCGAAATTGGTTCACATACCTTCGAAATAATCATTAAGCCTAAAAATTCCTATGGCAATTTCTAATCATGTACCATGGTTATCTGAAGTTTTATCATCTTGTTACGATAAACTTTTCTCAATTTTCACATAGAATTCCCAGTTTGGTGCGTAATTTGTTCAAAGAAGTGGATACTATATACATCAAATTTAAAACTACAGATATGAATGGTGATCGGTATTTACCACCAGACCCAACGTATACTCTTAAGCACCAGTTTCTGAAACTTGCGATGAAAAAGAGAGAAAAAGCAGAAGTAGCTAATTACCCCAAAAATTCTCGTCGTACCGCACAATTCTCGCAACGAAAACTCCAATCGAACGAACACGGGAAAAGAGAGTCGTACAACCCCGCGCGGACGGTAATTACAAGGCTTCAGGCGAGGGCCAGACATTCTCACCGATGAAACTTACAAGAAATCAGACGATGATCCTCCATTAAGTCCCCTTTCGCTTTTGGCACGAGAAACTGGTTGAGCAGTTCGACGATCCTCGATACTTAACCTCGCCTACACCCGACCACCCT
Source organism: Dufourea novaeangliae (assembly GCF_001272555.1). Classification (NCBI taxonomy): domain Eukaryota; kingdom Metazoa; phylum Arthropoda; class Insecta; order Hymenoptera; family Halictidae; genus Dufourea; species Dufourea novaeangliae. The sequence continues at coordinate 245,911 of NW_015373950.1, read as the reverse complement.
ACATTCCCGGGGTGGTACTCGCCGTCTAGGGCGTTGGCGAACGAGAGAAACGCGGAGAACCCGGAAGAAAGAGGAGCTGAAAGATCGAGATAGACAGAGAGGGACAGACTTAGCGCCAGGGGGGAGGGGGGTAGTTGAACGAAGTAGGAGGAGGGTGAGTAGCAAGTGGAAAGAAGAACGAAGAACGGAGATGCACGATTGCAGGGTATAGGTACTCCAAATTCGATCTGTGGTCTAAGCCCTTAATACCTGCTTATTCGCTCGTCTGGAAGAGGATCCCGGAGAGGTATCTAAACTTTCCGAATGTTACTCCGAAGCTGAGCTAAACGCCGAACGATTCTGTAGCTGCGAAGGCAGAAGGAATACTTCTTTTGACCCATTGACTAACGCGCGGTAATCGTCCGTATTGCGACTGTACATTTTTCCGGGGGCTTTTCAAGGACTGTGTTCAACGGGCTCTGGGCTTTGAATCGTGACATCGAGGCGAAAACGTAACTATAATGAAACTCTCTTTGCTTGAATTTGGGAGGATAAGAACAGAAATGCTTCCCAACGGTTGTACCGCCCTCGGGATTTTCTATCCGCGTGAAAAAGGAAATTTGCCTATCTAGGGCCTATCTTGCGCTGCTGTTAGGTAGATATATTTATTGGAGAACGAAGGGTAAACCAACCAATGAATGAACACTTAAGAGATTTTTTAACAACTAACAAGGTCAAGTTTTAAATGATAATAATATTAACCCTTTCAGACCTGAATTTTCTTTTCAGAGTAAAAAAATATATTTAATTACACATTTTAACTCCGTAGACTGTTTAGATAATATTTGGGTAAAATAAGAAATTGTTTAACATTTTAGAAAAAGGTTTAGTATTCAATTCTGAATTCACTAGACCTACTAAAAACATTCAGAACATGAAAAAATTCAAATGTGTAAGAAAAATATGGGTCTGCAACACACTGTACCTAAGACTTTGTGTGAAAGTGTAAGAAACTTTATGTACAGAAATGTGACCACCCGGTCTGAAAGGGTTAATCGACATTTGGCACACCCAAAATTAGATGTTTTAATATCTATGCCTTTTTTTAAATGTATAAATTTCAATTTAAAAAATTGGAAAAATGTAATTAATTAAATTGAACAGCAAAAATACAGGTTTCAGCAGTTAATAGGCAATATTAAGAGAATGAGCATTTCTATCTAATGGCGCGAAAATCGTTTCAATATGAAACAAGGTATTGAAAAAAAAATCAATATTTAATCATTTGCTTATTTTAATAACTTAATTTACTCGTTTTTATATGTAATGTTCAATCACTAGACAGGCCACCCAATATAACAATTAATATCGTAAATACCTAGATCGTATAACTTTATTTTTTAATGATTCCGAGCCATACGAAGTAGAATGTTAAATTAAACCGTGGATATTTAAACGAATTCACAGTTTTATACAGAAATATATAAAAATCAACATTGAACATAATTTTATTTCCCGTATTAAGGGTTTTACTGCGTTACTAACAATAATCCATGAGTAATATAAAAGTCAATTGAAAGCATTACCTACATTTTATAGGTGACAAACGACAGAACTACATAAAAATCCGTACTCTAATTGTGATAGATCAATGAAGTTACTCTCATCTCCAACTTAGAAGTAGATAGCACGACATGCGGGCTCTCATTTTATACACATTTACATATGTATGACATATGTACAGGCACGACTAATCAACAGTTTCCAAGATAATTAAACGTGAAATCATTTACACCTTATGAGAAGACATTACTGTGTTAAATTGTGGAAATAATAAAATTTTACATTTTATCATCTCGAAAACTACTGAACATATATGGATATTATTCGCAAACATAGTGAAAACAACACTCAAGATAGTTTCACCATTTTTCACTGAAGAGTATCGCAATAATTATTCATTTTTGAACCCACATATGTATCTTAATAGTTATTTTCTGCAGCATTCAATAATCTTTCAAACTGTAAAATCAAATGTTACACGTTACATTTAAAAAAAACTTAGGGTAACCTTCATACAGAGTTGGGCAAAGTGTAATCTAATTACAAAATCCGAATCACAATTACAATGTAATTGCAAAACAATTACAATTACATTGTAATTACATTGTAATTGCATATTTAAATTTTGTAATTAGATTACATTTTGCATAACTCTGCCATCATATCAGGATAAAAGAGCACAACAACAGAAAACTAATTATTTCAATGTTAGCACCTCGTGATACATTACAACTTGTTTTCGAAACATTCTTTCATATAACAAACAATTTATAAATAATTTAAGGTGGTAGACTCAAGTGACTCACCTTGTATCATATATTTTCACCGCGTTAGTACAAGACGGAAACAATACACGAAATTTTTATTACCGATTTTCCTCTCAGTAATAGCGAATCACAGTTCATCAAGCTTTCAGTATTAATTGTTCTCGATATAGAGAGGGGAGGGTACATTTCGTTCGAAAACAATTACACATTAATGAAGTCGGCAGCTGGCATGGAAAATTCAAACCCGTCGTTCGAATACCGGCGCGTACGAAAATTACGATTCGCCGATGAACAATGCTGCGTTCGATTGGGCCCCGGCGATTATAGCGCGGCAGATAAAATGTCCCAGAACAGCTTAATATGAATGTCCAAATAATACGTTGACAAAGGCCCATTTACACGTTCAAAAAATTTGCTCAAACTAACTTGTGCATTCATATTTGCGCAAACAAGTCAGTCTGTGTAAAATTTTAAATTTAAACTTTAAATAGCAGCTAACGCCTCTGATAAATAATTACCATTACTTTTCTTATTATTTAATTTGTAATTCCTAATTATAATTATAGTTTAGAAAAATTAAAACATCACGGTTTTTTTTTATGCGGTCAAGGAAGGACGAGTTTTTCTCGAAAGAAGAATTTTTCTCCGTTTTTCGGCCACCAATTTAACAATTTGATCGACTTTTGATTTTTTAGATTCATAAAATAATAATCATCTTTTGAAATGGAATTACGTCATTTCTTAAGACAGATATTAAGGCGAAACCACTGAAAAACATTGAAGTGTTTACCAGTCTGTCATTTTGAAAGCTCATATACATATATTTCATACCAATTTTTTTTAAACCTTATGATGGTAGTAAACATTTGGTAAAAGGAAACATCCGGGCTTGCTTTCATTTTCTTACAAATAAATAACAAAGAAACGTTACTTTTGCACGAAAAACGATTGCCTAGTCCCCTTAAGCCTGTGCGTATTGAAAGAAGACCACGAACGGCCCATTGTTGAACGTTTGCTTTCTCTAAAATTTACTATTCCGTTGACCGTACGCATCGTATCTGTTGTAACTGGGTTTACCAGCAACAAGCGTGTTTTTCAGTTTCGCAAAGGTAAGCGTTAAAAACGGCAATACACAACGCCGGCTCGCCTGGAGACATGTTTATTTCGTGTTTATCTGCTACAGCGATAATACGACGACTTAAATGCTATTGCGATATAAATTCCACGAACTCGCGGATCCCCGGATGTTCCTTCTAGACGAGAGAATATTCGAAAACGAGAATTATATTGAATTCTGGTAAGAAATTGTCGAATCTCAGAAAATTAAATGCATTCGTGTATTCCCAAATGTTCAGAGAAACAATTTTCTTTTATCGTAATAACACTGTTAGAATTGTAGTTTTATGGGATTCTATTTTTAGGTTATTGCATTACAAATGTCATTTTCTAACATATCTTAAAACGAGGGTTTTTGATCGACATAAGTTCCATTTGAATCGACACACTTCTATTTACAAGCTTCACTTAATTACGTTTATCTGTTTTAGGATCGTCGAAATAAGACACACCTGGAAACGACATTTATTGCGCAACTATCTAATAATATTTGGAATAGCGAAAGGTGATTTTATGATTAAATACTACGAAATTTACTTGTTGCATTAAATAATCGATTCAACAACTTACCAAGTTAGAATTCAATCAATTACTCGAAATAAGAGTAACGGAGTTATTTGATGTACAGCGTGTGGCCGGATAGGTCGTACAACCGACTGATTCTACGTGAAAAAATAAGTCGAAACTATAGAATACAATTTTTTCATCAAAGACTTAGTTTTCGAGAAAATCGAATTTGAACATTCATCTGTAACGCGTGCGTACAATTCGTGCTGGGAATAAGTAGAAACGGAATGCAATTGACAGACACGTTAACCAAGTCTCTTATTATTCAATCACACGCGTATCCAGCAGATATTCAAACTCGATTTTCTCGAAAACGAGGCGTCATACAAAAAAATGTTGTTCCTTTGTTTCGACTTATTTTTACATGCAGTATCACCCCCTGCGCAGTTGTACCACTCGTCCGGCCACACCCTGTACGTATATGGTACGTGATCTATGTGTTAATTTCACAGAAATACGATACAAAAATATACTTTGTAGTCAGGGCTAATATAATAGAACCTTCAGGATATTAAATTGTCAATCAAACATTTTGTTGTTTACAATGATAAAAAGTAATTCCGATTAGAATAATTTAGTTTCGAAACTATATTAGTATGGTATCGAAAATATTTTTGAGGCCAAATACAGTAACACATCGTCGTTCCAATGGTAATATCGTGAAACTACAATAACATAACTTTTCAGCAGAGAAGAAAACAACTTTGTCAATTAACGTACAATCATTTTGCACGAATTTTATCCACATTATGCAATTTATTAAATAAATATAATAAATAAATTTTATTTTTTTGGCCTTTTCAAATAATAGAGAGAAACTGAGTCAAATAAATAGTGAGAAGCAAACAAAATCATGCATTTACCTCAGATCCGCCAAAAATAACAGTTTCGCGACTTTACCAATGGAACGACGACATAGCCATCTACATAGCGAAAACGTTACGCAATGCAATGAAACCCGAAATTCAACTCTTAGAGCCGGCAACTAGTCTACATTTTGCAGAAAGTGCATTCCGTTGCGTAATTCGTTTTACAAGAACCACAGAATTTGGTTAATGTCCCACGAGTCCATTATTCCATTACTTATGTCAAAATTCGCATTTCTCTGCCTTTTGCCGCAAGTACGTAAAGGTAGTTGAACTATATTTCCACTCCAAATTTTGTAGAAATAAACAAGTCAGATATCATCCCCCGTCCCTCTACCCTTTCACACGGACAGACATCCAGAAATTCGACAAAATTACTCTCATCGAATTCTTTCCCCGACTCTCCCCAAGGGGGCTCACGAGCTGCCTCCGTCGAGCCGTTATCGCGTTCATCGAGATAAAACAATCAGCATCCTTCCTCCCCTGGAGCTACTTAGTTACTCTAATCGCTCCACGTAGCCAGATACACACTCGACCCGTGATCGGGATACCGAAACGGCCACTTGTAAGCAAGAAAGCTTCCAGAGGCTGGGTTCTCCACACCCTCAAAATGACACACGTCGATTGCCGTTCCAACCCCAGGTTTGTTTCTCTTTTTTTATCGAAAAGATTCGAGGAACACCAATGTCCACCCGCTACCCTTCCTCTCACACACATACACGCTTTGACGTTCGACCGGACGCTTATCGATCGTGGAATTTATTTTTTTTCGTATCTCTTCAGTCTCTACCAGAGCATTGTCCGCCTCTATCTATCCCAGCATTTTCCACCGCTTGCTACTATCCCTCTCTCTCTCTCTCTATCTATCTACCTCTTCCCTACCCTTCCCCTATCGTTTTCTCCTTCTCGTCGGTCCGTTTCTCGCCGGAACGAACTCTCATCCGGCTACTATCACCGATCCCGCTCTTTATCCCGAATCACCGTGAGCCCCCCCGGTCTCTCATTCCCATTTTGTTTCCCTCCCCCACCAGAACTGCGCGCACGTCGGTTGTACAGATAGGTGAGATTAAGCTCCGCAATGACGCCGCCGCCGCGCCGCTGCGGTTATCAGGAGATTGCATTTTAGCATAATAGGCACGGGGGCTGCATTGTAGCCGCCGTTTCAAGCGACGTGCGTCGCGAGAGTGATGTGCGTCGGGCATTTATCATGGTCAGGTATTCCGAGTTTCCCTCACCCCGCTCTTTCTCTCTTTCTTCTACCACCGTCGGCTGTCGGATAACCGCGACGCGTACCCGGGGTGGATGGATATGCGGAGGGGAGGCCCCCGCATTCATCGCCGATGCATGACTACTCTCCGTATTCGATGCATTTTGAGAGCATAATACCTGATGGAACGCCACCGCCACCGCCACCGCCGCTGCCTGCCTTATTTATGCAAATCGCGGCCGCTCTGACGTACCACCGAGCAAATCTTCCCCCGTTATCTTACCCACCCCTTGGTCTTTCCGTTCGGTTCCAAAAACCACGGTGTATGGATTGCTCGCTGTGAGATGACACGTGGGGATATTTTTCTATGTCCACCGTGTTTTATTTAGTCGACATTTTGTCCAAATGTATTTAATCCTCGGGTAACGATGCTTGGCGTCATTTTGAACCCGAGATTTTTGGGACGTCGTACCACTCAACAGATTCTGAAGGCTAATTGAAGGTTAGCATTAGGGTGATTTATAAATTTGTATTTATAAATGTCACGTATCAGTCTATTTTGTTTGTCCGTTTTAGAGGCATTTGCAAGAGCAGAAAACAATATATATTAAGTCATTAACCATTATACTACCTTATTCATAAGTTTGCCGGGCACCGTCCGGAAATACCTTGAAAATATGCGATTTTTTAAGTATATCTATTAACATTAACGTATTTCTCCTAAAAATTAAAATATTTCCAGGTTCCTTTCATTTTATTATTCCTATCCAGTGAACGTATGTTCTATTATATAAACTTGTTTTATAAAAACAATGTTGTTCACAAATATGTTCATAAATAAAATGTTAATAGAACAAATATATTCTATTATATAAACTTGTTTGTAATAAATGTTAATAGAACAAGTATGTTCTATTACATAAACTTCTTTGTAATGAATGTCAATAGAACAAATATGTTCTATTATGTAAACTTGTTTGAATAAGGAATCGTTACATATGTTCAAATTATATTAAGAATGGCAAGCTGAATTATCGGTTCAAGGTATTTTTCGGAAAATCCACAAAGCCGATATATTGGCTCTAAGGTATTAAAACGGTATGAAACTTGACAAATAGAACATAACATCCCTATTTTACAGACTTGAACCAATCATATGAGCCAAAATAGTGGATACGGAAAGACTGAATATTGTTCCCCATTCACGCATACTTTGAAATGGATCAGACTCTACTACGGCTCCTCAGGTGAGCATTATCCACCTTCAACTCTGATCTACCGCGTGACTCATTGGAAAGGTTGGAATTCACATGTTTGAATTTTTTGATGAATTGCTCACCGTGCCTTTAATAATGGATCCTTCACCAACCACAGCGTTGACATTACGGGCCGTCTCCGATATGTACTATGGTTCCATGGCGAAACTCATATTTAGAAGCCACTCAAATTATCGATCTTTCCATAATTCTGTAAAAGTGGGTCAACCAATAAAACTAACGAAGATACTTTAATAAACAAATATGGCTTATGAAGAGGGAAAATGTACGTTACTAACTAATGTAACCTGATACTGAATTTTGTCGCCAAACGAGAAATAAAAAATGTCAAAGTTTGCGTTTCGATATTTGTCAAGTTTCATACATAACAACCCGATACATGAATTATTACTAGGCCGAAAGAGCAGTTATAGTGGTGACTAATTATGTCGCGAGATCTTAGTTTATCAATTAAGGGGGTCCAGGTTCCCATTCAGAGGGGTCGACAAATCGATTTTTTTAAATGTATTTTCTTAAAGAAACTAAAACTATTTTCTTAAGAACTTTCATAACTCCTTGAAAATGTATTCTCGAAGTGATATGCTTCAATCCATTGAAATGACGAAATTGTCATGATTTTAAGAGAACGATACATACGGAGAATGCGTTTTTCTCGATACCATGTTTTTCAAATTGGCTGCCAGAATATCTCAATAATGAATTAAACAATATACTTCAGCTTTGACATATCTATAAAATAGACATCTTTATCTTATGAACTACTATTATGTCAATATCTGCAATAGTTTTTTTTATCGCCTAAAGAAGTTGCAAATTTAATGAATTTTTGCTTTACACGGCTGTCATTTTGTTAAAAAAATTTGTTTCTGCTTTCATAGTAATTCACAAGATAGCCACTTTTATGTAGATTAAGATTATCATTGATTTTTTTTCCGATGAATAAAACAATGTGAATCGTGGTAGCCATTCAGAGCGATATTCTGCAGAAAATGGCATGTAATAATTTCGTTAACGTAAGAGACAATTGCACAAAAATGTTACTGCGCCTTCGTGAAATGTGAACAAACGTATACGAAAAATTACAAGTTCCTCTGTCCATTAATTCTTACTTCTAAAAATCGCTTAAAAATGACACCTCTAAGTGGGAACACCTCCTTATGAATTTTGGAAGAACGTAAAAATCACCGAAATTGCGAAGTGTATCAATAATTATAAATTACATACTCTAGTAAGTCCAAATGGATCTCAGAAAATCAAACTTTCCTAGAGTTAACATTATTCGTGCTAGTGTTGTATCGTTAATTAATTAGGATTACAGTATTGTGCTAATTATGGAATATCAGAACACAGGTGCCACTCCGAAGAGAAATGCGAAGTCATGAATTGTGACTCCAGCCTTGGTTGTATCTTGTCGCAGATCGGAACCAGTTTTCCTAGGGTATACTTTACAGTTTCTTATTAAAACAACCTCGTCGCGGCAGGTAGAGTCTTCCTTTTTTGTCCACATTTTCCTGTTCGCTTCACTTCAACCGATCCAGTTTCTATCTTTTGTTTTGGTTTCAAAGTCTTAAGTACATATTCACTACCGCCAGAGTCACGCCACATTTCTTAGCCATATCCCGTTGAGTCAATTAATCGTGTTCACCGAAGGTCACACTTCTTGCTTGATTTTAATACTTATACTAAAGTATTCTTAATGGCAGAATAAACCTTTTGATAATACTCTTTACACTAAATGTCCACTAAATAGCATCAACAGTTTCTCATCAACAGAAATTGGATTAGAGGTTATGTGTTGCACGTAACACAGTTACCAAAGTTGACACAAAAATATGCTTAAGTACATGTAAAAATATCCAATAAACGCTGTGTTCACGTTACTCCGCGCCACACTGTACTTCGCGTTTGTTTATTAGCAGATCTTGATTGAACTTTTAGAGCCCGATAAAGTCCGAAATAATCAGTGGCCGGAAAGTCTTCTCTCGTTTTGTTTTTCAACATGGCATTTATATTGCGATAGACAAGCAAATACGCCAATAACTTCGTACAGACGAATAAAATTTGAAAGTGGACGTTTCGATGCGTCGTTTAAAAACAAAAGCAGAAAAATCGGTAGTATTTATCGCATACGAGATAGCCTTGAAATGGGAAAACAAATGCAGTGAAATTGTATAAAGTTTTTACGTTAAATGGAAAACCATCCTTCCCTTTATTTAAAAAAAGGTTGATTTCCTGTGCGTTCGAAAAATATGCCAAATGATTCGAATAAATGAACGGAAAGCTTTTCATGCTTTTCAAATAACCTTAAAGCGAATTTACACGGTTCACTTTCGCTGAAATTGATAAAACTTGTGCACTGAAAAATGGTGTCGAGGCAAATTATACGTGACGGTGTTGAAATAATTTGTGAATATTTAACGGCAGTGTATCAGGAAATTAAAATAAATCTGAAGAAAGAAACAATAGAGCAGGTGCTGGTGGACTAAACCGTGGGTGATTTATAATTTGTACATCATTATAAACCAAGAGACGCTATAAATTATTCAGAATATTCTTATGAAGTTTAGGAACAATTCCTGGCATACAACAACGAACTCTGTTCACAAACAATACATCGACGCAACTGAAATCTGTACAACCTTTCACTGTTCAAGAAGCGTGTTTACATGTGTCCAATTTGAACGAGCCAAATTTCGGTTGAACACTTTAATTGAATGGTAATTAATGCTGTTCACTTTGCTTCCAATTTTGTTGAATCGACCGCATTGCTCAACCAAACTCAACCGTGTAAATTCCCCTTTACGCTATCGCGTGACTTGCTCTACTCAATATGCGTGCATAACATTGATTTAGGCGCGGTCTTCATAGACTAGAGTGCGTTCTTTCTTTACACGCGAGCATAATAATTACGCTAATGTATACCTAAATAAACTACCGCGCGTTTCAACGTCGTATAACTTTCCTCGTTGCATTATTAACTGATGACTATAAATAGATACAAAAACTACAAAAAAAATAAATATATAATAGTAAAATGTTAAAATGTTTTCATCAACGTGCTTCACTTTCTGATGCCAGAAAAAAAGCAATCTACTCATAGACTTTTACATATACATGATAAAAGTAATGTTAAGAAAGGTGTGCGAATGAATGATCTGAGAATATATGTAAATAGAAGGAATGAGTGAGAATGTATTAGTGAATGTACAAATAGTTTGTAATGTCAAGTAGGCAAAATGTAAATATAAGTGGAGATAAAATAAAACAAAATCATACATTACATCTATTCCGGATAATAAACAGAACAGCTAAAAATTTAAACTTGTTGCTACAATTACATATACAAGCATTCAATCGAAAAGAAATACAATCCGTTTTAATCTGCCCGACGTGTTTTACACTTTCGCTAAAAATATTCTCCAATATTATCTCCGCGTATCGAAACTATAATACAAAGAATAACGTTTCCATCGTCGGTTTGCAATCACGCCACAGAAGCGCCAAATTCCCCGACTACGTAGCAGAAATTGCAAATGTCGCTAACTTTTCACACCATTTCATGGTTAATGCAAGATGGAAACCGAACTACGAACACACGCAGGGGTTGTAAAAGACCCGTGGAGATACATAACCCCTGGTAATAAGGGTGGGTAAGACTTCCGCAGCCATAAATTGCCGCAACAAAACTTCTGCTACATCGCTAATGCATATTAATAATGAACTTTGTTCTTTCGCCGTTTCCACGGCTGAATGACGAAATGGACTTTTGACGACGTCTTTCGAGGCGAGTCAAAAAAATGTCTGCTCCTTACTACTTGGCCGTTGTACGCGTCTAGGGCTAATTAACCTGCATATGTATGTGTAGCACACACACACACACACACACACATACTCGTGTTTTATTCTAAGGGCATAATATATTTCCCCCTTCATCTCTCGCATACACACACACACATACACAGCCGAAGAGGCTAGTGTACACGAACAAAGAGACAAGGCGAAACATAGAAGTGACCCCTGCGCGTTCTCCTTTGTCTAGTTAGAGTGCACTCTCTCCTTGCACAGCCTCCACGAGGAACTTCACTTCGGTGGCAGAAACAGTCGTGTTTCATCGTTATGTAAGCTTAACTTGGATTAATATTTCTTCCTTTTAAAGCTCCCCCGCGTGACGAGGCCCCGTGAATTCACCGGGCCATCAGGAGGCTACGTGACAACGACGTCTTTCGTTGGTCGCTCTCCCTCATCTTGATTCTCGAAAAAGCGCTCGTATTCGCATCCATATCGCGACGGTTCCCCCATTTCGCCACCGGCTTCCAATTTCTTTTCGCCGTCGTTTTTGCGATACACTCTTATTAGCCGGGGAACTGACGTTGCCGTTGAACAGTTCGTGACTTGACTTTTTTAACGGTCGTTATCGTCCGCTCCTCTTAATCCCGGCCAACAACGCCCGCGTCGAGATAATATCGTTGTGAGTAATGAATATCATAACAACGCAGCGTGAGCGCCCCGCGTTTCGACGCAAATGAGGGCTACGAGAGGTCATCAGTACGATCCGGCACTAATAAAGGTGAATTCGGTGAGCATTTACCTGAATACTACGACGTGGTTCGAGGATCCTACGACTACAATGATTCCTCGATGAATGCGACACGAGCAACGGCGTCGTTCCAACCACACGAGGAAATGAACGAACGAAAAATGGATCGTGCTTCTGTAATCAAGATAACGAAATTTTGTCGTTTCTTTGTTGCGTAAAGAGCAATTGTGAGTCACTCCCGTTATATATTATCTGTATTAGAAATACAGTGACTCCTCGATGAATGCGACACGAGCAACGGCGCTATTCCCACCACAGGGGGAGTTCCCCTGTGGAACCAATGAAAAGACAGTAAACAGAAGCTAAGCAGATGTTCGGCATCGGGCAAAAAACAATTTTATGAGGGGCTCCAAATTTTTCGCACTCATCGAGACATTATTGTATTACGAATTTCCGAATAATTCGAACATGGAAGATTTATATACTAGAACTGCGAATGTTGTATCATATAATTGTAAACGTTATCGGACTCTCGCCTTTTCAGGTGTCGTTATAGGGCCCTCGGACGATAAAGATAAGGTGTAACAAAAGCGTTGTAGGTCCCTGAAATGAATAGTTAGCCGAGCTCTAATTGGTCGGGGTATTTCGTTAATATCTCGTTAACAAAGCCTCGGATAACATTTTTGCTAAGGAAAAACTTGTTCCAAATCACCTCGCGAGTGACCCATTTGAGGGACCTACAACACTTTTCTTATACCCTGTATAGAGTGTATGTCATCTAAATCGATCCCCACGAATATCTTGAAAAACGTTTCTGATAAAAGTTGAATGGTTTCGAGGGGGAAATAATTTGTTGCCAGGAATCTTTCTGCAGGTCGACGCGTAGAGGATATGTGAAGGTGAAACTTGTTTTTTTTTAAATGGAATCATATATGTTCTTAATGCATTAGTCGACGTAGCTCGTCGTTCTTTACACAAAAGTATTAAGCAATTTATACTATAAAACTATTAGTTCAAGAAATATTTTAATTTCAAAATTTCGAAGTGGTAGTAACACGAGTCTTTTTAAAATTGACGTTCAAAAGTATATCTTTCGGCATAAATACAGAGATTTACTCGGTCTTTAACCCCTTCGCATCGGAGGACGAGATATCTCGCCACGTGATTTTGTTCATGATATGCTTTGGACGAGATATCTAGCAACGCAATGTCTTTCATGCGATGCTATGTACGAAATACTTCGCTACACAAAATCGTTCATGATTCAGACATACACAGACCAGTTAGACAAGATACAGTCGTGCGAAAGGCTATTTCGGTTGAGAGATTGTCAATATCTGTCGGGCTTCTAGTCACTGAGAGATCATTTGAATGATCTCCCAATGGATCACAGGTGAGTAATCAAACTTGAATTGATCACACTTGTTGACTGTAGCTCTTCTCGACACAGACTGAGAGACTGTCAATAATAGCTCTCAGTGGTTCAATGTTTATTATCAATATTTTATCAATACGAAAAATATTTTGATTCTCATAAGATGACTTCATCAATATTTTAAATATTGACAATAGGTGAATCTGTTCCCTGACACCTTCAATAATACTGACAATACTGAAATTGAGGGTCCCTTCAGGAAAGAAAAACTTGATATCGTCAATTATTATAACGCCAAAGTCATACTAACGATCAAAGATACGGTCTGATCATGATTATGTACTCGGAATTTAGACTATATTTCTCTCGTTGGATTACGTGTGAGCGATAAAGACCGCTGCCTGATTTGACGTGATCTGACCTTACCGTGACCGCTAGTGTCAATCTGGCTTAAATATGAAACTTCAGAATTAGTATAATTTTGCAGTGAGTACAAGATACACACAATATATACAACACAAAGATTGAAGGTAACTGATAAAAACGTAAGTTGATGCTCGTTTTTCCTGTAATTCGTACGCGACCAAAAAGTTATTTAAAATATTTTTAGAGGATAGAAAAGTGTCGAATTCATTCGAAGAATGTGAAAAGTGACGTTAATACACTATGACGTAACATTTTCTTCACTAAGAATTTGGGAGTTCGCGCCATTTTCTCTAATAGACTGATCCGTAAAATGACATTATACGTATAATACGATAAATTCTAACAAAATGACAATCTACGAATATAGGTTTTGAAATATTTATTTCTAACCACAGTGATAACTCGAAAAAATCTACTCGACGTATACAAATCTAATACCTTGCGTCATTCTCGTTAACCGAAGCTACGGTACGTAGGGGAAAGGTGTCTAAAACGATCCCTCGGGGTAAAATGATTCCTCGCTGCCCTGTGATTATTAGTAGTGCTATATCATAAATAGTTCTCCCCGCACGTCACTAGTCGTTGCTCGAAGTGCCATGTGAATATCAGTGCTTTGTGAGTTGTCCACAAGGAAAATTTAAAATTACTGCAATTTATCTAAGATAAGGTCTTTTTTAATGTTGTGTAACTTGTGTCGTAAACTGTTTAATGTGACAGCTGCTTCTTGCGCGGATTTAACCACAATTCAATAATAAGTTAATTAATGTTTCGTTACCGCATGTAATAAGTTGAGGTTATATTGAACCACTGAATGTGAGTTGGGTGTTTGGGGTAATATGATCCCTCTCTAGTAGGATAAAATGATCCCACAAATCATTTTACCCATATGTTATATTTATTGTTTTTTGTTTTAGTTACAACAATGCCCCGTTAGTATGAAAAAAAAAAACAACGCGTCAAAGCTGTTTTTATTTAAACGAAATGTAATAACTGAAATGCTCTTTAGTGTTCGTCGTATTTACTATCAGGTAGATATAAAATGATCCCCGAGGATCATTTTATACACATACGTTACTAGATGATCCCTAAGTATGCCTTCAAAGAAATGTGAATAAAAAATATAATTGATCACGTAGCGAAATTTTATTTAAGCCATTGATAAGATAGATAGACTAACTTGCAAAAACTACTTTACTTTTATTTAAATAACGAGCATTTGTATGTTTTATATAAATTACGCCTTAGAGGGATCCCTTTAGACACCTTTCCCCTGCGTCAGCAATAATTAGCAATAAATTATCCGCACTATAATTCCTGCCCGAGGAGTTTCACTGCCGTCCTTTTCGACACGTCATCTCTATTTCTGGACGTCCGACCAACTCGCAGCGATCGCAAAAAGCTACCGTAGCTCGTATCCCGCGCCATAAGCAACGTTTATCTGACTAGCGCACATCCGCGCGCGTCTTTCGCGACGTACCGCAATAATCTGCTACATTACCAGCGGCCGTTAATCAACTTGGTCAGACTTAACCCAGATTTCAAGTCCAGCTCCGGCGGTTTCGTGTCCCGTGTCCATCAGTTTCCCGCTCCATTAACGATAATGATTAATAAACGTCGCATAGTGAAATCAGCGTTTTGACACCCCGTTAAATTCGCACGAAATCAGTTCGCGCGTAGAAAGAAACGACGGACAGATTTAAACGAAATCCAGGATCGGATGATGTATGCTAATCCCAGATAGCACATGATGCCCAATGACGCCTTGAAGACGGCTTAAAGGCGTCTTAAACGTAAAATGGCCGTAAAATGGCCGTAAAATCGGCGTCTTTAAGGCGTCATGTGTTATCCAAGCAGTGAGCCGAACGATCGAGATCCTCTGAGGGCAATAAGAATAATGGAAACAAGTTATCCGTGTAACCCTCTACACAAGGTCTATCTAAAAATAGCTGAAATTTTCCAAAATAATAAAATACAAGAAATTTTTAAGGAGAAATGTTTTACCTATTTTATTCGAAGTACATTCCGTCTGCAATGACACAACGATTTCCACGATCAACTAATCCATCAAATGACTTTTGGATTTGCTTTTGGAGAATGCCATCAAAGATGCTTGGTCACGGACTTTTGTATGTCTGGAGTGTTATCCAAACCCCTTCTTTTTATAAATAACTTGAGCCGTCAGAACAAAAAATAATTCTGTAACCGAAAGTAAAACGGTAAGAATCGATTTGCGGAAGCTGGGTTTTTTTAAGGACGGTCTTAATAATGTTTTTACAATGATCAACTTGTACGAGGAACAAACCGAGCACAAACCTTGCAATGTTTTAAATGCTCGATCAAAACGCAACAAATTGTGTCTTTTGATAATTCATGCTCGCTTTCCAAGAATCGTACTAATGATTTTGGCTGAATTTTTATTGGTTCACTCATTTCTTTGATATTTTGTTCTGTGATTCCTGTGTCCAGACGACCTGAACGATCATCGACGTAAATATCTTCTCAACCCGTTTAAAAAGGTTTAAACCAGTTGTAAACTTATGTACGAGATTAATTAATACGTTTCGGTAAATGTTTTACCATCTTTAAAACAGAATTTAATATTGGCTCTTTCTTCCAAATCGAATTTTTCAATCCGTGTACAAGGTATATTGTCACTTTGGTTGCTATAATCTAATAATCCAAATGTTATAACAATGTCAATCAAGGATGTATTCCACAGTGAAAAAATATTCGCCTAAATGACATTACTAGTTTTTTTCGATTCTTAAGAAGCTAATTTTCTTTTGGGACAGACCGTGTGTACACGAAGACTCGAGCTTACGCGCTGCTTCCGGCAACCTGGAAGTCGAGGTTCGTTCGCGGCACACTGCAATTCCAGCCTCAAAGGACCAATAAGGGAAACCAGCTTTCTTAGCACGCGGCAAACAATTTCTACTCTCGGGGATTAAAACGGTTCCGGAGACGGTCAGGTTCTCCCGTGACTTTTACATGTCGTGAGGTTCGATTCGTCGGACGCGCGAGGAAGATCACGGGATAAAATTGCGCGAAATGATCCCATTTGTACAGATGCACCTATTTGCATGCACTATTCTATTAAGGGATTACATACCTTTGAGCTGTCAAATAAGAGGGAAAATTAAAGAGTTTGTACACGCAAAATTATTGTTTATTAAAAATTCAACATATCCATCTCTTTAAATGTTATTTCCTTAATGATTTCTGAAAAATTGAGCTATATATCTATCAACAGAAGAAAATGGCTGCCATTTAATTAAAACCCGTTTCATCAAAACATTTTTTTTTGAATTTATATTAAACTAGTGCAAAAGGAATTAGTTCTTATTGAAACCGATTTTGCAAGTATCAATATTTTATAAAATGGCGGCTGTTTGATCTTAAACTTGTAGTTTCCGACATAAATTTTCAACTTCTTTTATTACCAAAAAAAAAGAAAACAATGCTTCGTAAAGTTAAAGTCTAAATCTAAATCTACATCTAAAGTCTAAATCTAAGATTTTAGTCTTAAGAATATTTCCACAAAATTTGATCCAAATAAGTTCAGTAGTCAGTTCCAATATTTCTGGTACCGCTTTTGAAAACTACATTTCGAGTAAAATGCTTTTAAATAGCAACCATTTTCTTCTATTGGTAGATATATGTATAGCTCAATTTTTCAGAAATTACTAAGGAAATAACATACTACGAGGTGTATGTTGAATTTTTAATAAACAATAATTCTGTACATACAAAAATTTGTTTAATTTTCCCCCTCATTTAACAAATCAAAGGTATGTAACACCTTAATGCACTGCTCAAGAAGCGGATCGTGTATTGCAGTCGCTTTGTTCGTCAATACGACGTATAATCTCTGAAAAGTCTTTTAAACAAGAATGACTACTTACGCGTTAACAGTGTTAGTGTTGTACGAAAAAGATATGTATCAAATTAGCAAATCTGTAACACTTGTTTTATTTCTTTCGCTCAATAGGTAAAACAAGACAGCTCACATTAGCGATTCTCTAATTCTTCTGAACAGTGAACTTGATCGATCCATGTTTGTAAAAAAAATATCATCTAATGTATCCCTTTCTACAACATAGACGCACAATTCGATAAAATGGTACTCAGTTAAATACATATGTAATTTATTTTATTTCATTACGTAAAAAGTGTTATGAAACTAGCGATATTATCGATTATGTATACATGTAGTGAGATCTCGATTATTGTAATGAAACTACTACTATGACTTGTAATTAGTGCAACAAAAACTGAAATATGACTGTTAATGGGTGCATTATGATGATGACGCATACACTGCCTGTTTAGAACCGAACGCAGTTAGACGCCTTCCGTGCAAAAGCGATCAGATGGTTAAGTATTACACCACTCAAAACACTGATATCGTTCATTTCTTAATGAAAAACACATAAATAGTTGAACAACTTTTCCAGCAAAAATACGACGTAATAAAATAATGCCTGGGAGATAAATCTAATTATGTAGTATACAGGTAAAAGTTAGTACAAACTTTACGTTCGATTACTGCGAAAATTAGAAATTTTAACAACAAAATATAATTATACGCGTGTTTTAATGGCAAAAGTATCTTGAATCTTTTACTGTTGTATTATTGTATCGTACACTTAAAGTTTCACTGCGACTTGTAACAGTCATTTGTAATGAAAGAACACGATAATTGCGTATTTCAGAATGATTCAAAGTATACAAAATAACTATAACGACCAAAATACTGTATAATTGATGTCGGAATTTTTCCTTCCACATTTTTCTAACGAGTTTCGAAACGAGGAAACCGCGTAAAATATGAAAATCTTATGACAATGGAGTTTCAAGGCGATTACTTTATATCCTTAGTCGCGCATTACCAGTTTCATTAAGTCTCGGAATTAATTTCCGTCTCAGGCTTTTTCTCTGAGGTTTTTTGGAAATTCTTCGTTCAAATAGCCACGGAAGCTGAAAATTCATTTCCGACAGAAAATTGAATTTTCTTATTATGACCTATACTGTGAAAACGTAATAACAATTGAAAAAATAGCGAATAATCTTCGCTAATTTGTGGAAAATACTTCGCGAAAATTTAATAAAATTTTAATACTCTATATTCCCTTAAATCGTATAAACTTAGAAAACTACATACACAATTTTTACAAACACGTTTATAAGAAACTCTTTTAAAATAATTCTCATGTCAAACTGCGAGTTTGTAGCTTTAAAGTTATATGTATATCCTTTAATCCATAATTCTATGTAATAATTTGATACACTAAAGAATGGACTGAGTCGTTTTAAGAAAATATTTGTATAACTCAAAAAACATTGTTACGAAGGCATTTTCTTCTTGTACAATGAAATATTCCGATGAATGAGGTTCTAGTGAATGACTAATAGATATTCCAAAAATGTACGAATCGCCTTCAATTTATTAATTCATCACAAGCCTACAAACCAAAGGCTAAATTTATACAGATACATGTATTAATAATATCTATTACCAATATTAAGTTAAACATTATACGTGCGATGATTAATTTTTGTATCGTATTTTCAAACAATATTAAACATGCATTAATCTGTGGACCTTGATCAACGCAAAATATCTTAGCCCGTTGCTGCATAGAGGTATCCCCCATCCCTTTCCCCCCTCGAATGGGAAGCAAGCCCGACGGCAAACATAATAAACTAATTACTGCTGGGTCCCGTCGAATTCAGTATCGAAATTAATCCGAACGTCCAGGTCGGCAAAGTCAGATATCATCGATAATTGCCGGACACGCATTATTCGTTGACATCCTAATTACAACAAACACAGAAGCGTTATAAGCGGCACGTTCCGACGAATGCAACGCTGATTGGTCGAAACCAATTACCCTTCGCCATCCGGGCGTTCGGTTAATCGCTACGCGCTCGCGTACATTGGTCATACACCGTATAAAATAAATAACACGAAATCTACTTTGAAAATGTCGAACGGAACGGTGAAAAATATTCGAAAATAACCGACGGCAAAAATATCATCGTTCGATGATGAAAAAAAAAAAACATCGAGTGGGTATTCGTTAAATGCTCGTGTGTTATTCGCACAATTTCCAGGATGATAGGTCAACTGACAGATATAGATTAGAGAATATAGACTGAGACTATAGGTAGATTATACATATACAGAGACAGATAGCAACTGACCTAAGAATATAAAATTTCATAATTCTGACATTGATAGAATAAGAAAGAAATTAAAATTTTGGTTTATTAGAAGAATATCTTCGTCAAATATTACATCTCATTTTTTAAGAAAATAACAAATTTAACACGTTGAATGCCGCAGGATTTTCGTACATTTCAGCCACAGCGTCGATGTAAAATTTTCGTTACACAGAGTGTAGAAGAATAGAATGTTCTTTAAAATGATTAAAGTCAACTACGTTATCATACTTTTGGCATTTAGATTGTAGAAGTTTACCGATTCATGGTCCAATCTTAATAATATCACAAAGTATGCTCCCTAGAGTGAGGGTCACCGGTGACCCCCATGGCATTCAACGTGTTAAATGTACATATCTATGTATACCTGGAAGCTAACGAAAAGCCCTCCACGAGATCAAGTGAGATAGAGCGATAACAGTGTAATCACGTGGTACTGACGTAGCGTCTTACACTGCTAACCATTGGTCGGCGAAATACCCCTTTTGCCCCTTTGCCTTTCAGTTTGTAGGAGCGCGGCCAACTCAGCAGCTCCCAACTATACGTACATATACATATACTACATATACGATTTTGCCCCACAGCTTGGATACAACAAGGTACACGATATTGCCGCCCGAGTAATTAACTATTCTATCTCTATTTAAAAAAAAATTGAATTAATCAATCCACGTGCGTCACATTGATCCACGAATACAAATTCACTATACAGAAATGTCTTGATAAGTGTAAATACATATTTACTCATGCAGAAAGTGTTAACAATTCATATTCGTTCATTATCGCTTCTGATAAATCATAAGTAAATATGATCCAAATTATATCGTGTTTGGTATCATTTTAATCAAAAAAATCTCACGTATATGTTCGTAAAAGTTTCGTTAAGAAAGAACCAAAAACAAAAAGCTTCATCGTTGCATTTTTTCCCCTCAATTAGCCGTCGGCTCGTGAAAGGGAAGCCGCCCTCTTCCCCAGTGATGGGGATGACGACTTCACACTTATCATGGACAAGCCGGCTCACACTTATCAAGACATGGCTGTAATATAAAGAAAATTCAACCTAGAAAACAACAAATATTCTTCTAAGTCCTCACTCCGAAACTTTGAAAGTTTTTTTACTTAATGGTTATGTCTCTAAATACTAAGAACAATTAAAAAATTGATATTGATAATAGTACAAAATTTGGTTAAATATTGTAATAAATAAATGTCCAGTAGATGACATTATAATGTTTTCGATTATTTCACTACTCTCCTGCTTCTATAATATTAAATTTCGTAAACTTTAAACTCAATTTTCTCAGTTTAGAAACTAATGAAGATAGAAAACTTAAGAACTCCACAACGATATGCTTTCTTAACATCTGTAGCAACGGAATTCATCCAATTCTTCAGACCTTCAACCATTTTATGAAAATATATGTACACTTTAATACACGACGAATAGCATAATTTATACCAAAAAGTGCCTACTCTAACACTTTCAGTGGTTGTGAACTCTCAAAATGATCGAAAATTAGATTAGAGCACTCACCAATACAGAAACACACTCCAGTAAGCACACGTGTATCACAATCGCTGTTTGCCGATGAACTGATGAAAATAACTGTGAGTATTTAAAACCGTTGTAAAAATAACAATAGGTGCCGGTTTCATCCAGATATACATATATGTACCTGGTTTTAGAAGGGTCTTTCCTACTACAGTACTCTCCTAGTACGGTAGAATACCATGAATAAATCAAACTATTAACGTGGTCGATAATTATGTGAAAATAACTAAATACTTCATAAAAATGACAATGTCATGTAAACACAACCTTGTTAAAGAGCAAGTCATCGACAGTACTTTACTATGTCGATAGTATTGGTTTATCGAATGCATTTGAGGTTCGTAGAAGCTTAAGGAAAATATTTTGAGAATCAAAGAATGAGGCCGAAAATGTTATTCTAATAACCAGCTAATTACACACTATTCAAAACAATGAAGGACTCGCATTATCTAATTACGTACAAATGAGCATAGCAATTCATAAAACTTACAATGTAGCCCTTGTTCAGAATATAAATATGAAACAGATACAGTCCACCAAAACGAATAAAATCTGTTCAGTCAACATGAGCCATAAATAAATCACGATCGGGATCCTGACTATTTATTTTAGTTGTATATATATCATCCCAGGATGCAGCGTTTGTTATGCAATATTCACATACGTCATCAAGCTTATTCTGATCACTTATGGATACGGCTGCCATCCGTCCTGGTTTCCCCGGATTTGTTCTCTTTTTAAGGCGTCTGGGGGATTTTCTGCAGTGATCCAAGTTTTTCGATAAGTTCACGTATTTTATAAGTTATTTTAAACCGGAAATAAATTCCTACTTCGTACAACTATATTTTATCTTGATTTCTTGATTGCGGTTAGAATCTATAGTTTACAAAAATGTTTGTCTTGGGATATCGTACCTAATATAAGAAATAGTTGAAACTGTCCGGGTTTCAAGTGGAAATATCCGGGGTTTTAATGCTCTCTGTCCTAAATTAATGATTTTACGGATTGCTGCTCTACTTATGAAGGTACCGAATGTGGACTATTAACAGTTTGCTGGCGGAAGAGTTTTTATGTTCACAAACACACAACTTCAGGCGTTCTAAAAATATTAAAAAACAACTGTTCAACTTTTATTTGTCAAACTTTATATATAGAAAAAGCGATTTTGAGAGGTTTAGCACAGTGATAGAGCTCTGAATTCTAAAGCAATGATATTTGTTTCAACCGCCTATGGCCAGTAGTTAATGAAATATTTAATGTTCAGTGCCAAGAAACTCTGGGACACTCAGCGAGGATTCACCGTATTATACAGGATTCTTTAAATGTTCGTCTTGGACCCGAACTGCTACAAGCGTATTCCGAGTCCTCGCTATATTGTTCCTCTATTTAGGTGCCATTAAAGGCCACTAATAGGGAAACATGCTGCAATTTGTGAATTTGATTTCGACCATCTTCCTTTGTTCGCGGAAAGGGTGGAAATGCTGCTTCTCATCCCCTCTTTTTGTTCATCGGTCGCATATCGTATCCCACTACGAAGTTACGGTTCCGTGGTTCTCGTCTCTCGGTTATAACGAATTCGGGGAATTGCTGGACGAAAGAGAAGCGAGGGGGAAAGGGAAGGCTCGCGAAAGGGTAGATTGATCCAAAGAGTCACCGACAGAGAGGTGGAAGGGACCGGAGGAAGGACGATGGTTCAAGGATATAATATGCCTCGACGGACATGAAAACGGTACCGCACCATTCTCGCACGAACGACCGAGAAACGGGAAATAGAAATTAATTGGCGGAAATCGGTTCTCCTTTTTTTTTTGTCCGCGGCGATTCTCCGTATTTTGTTCTCGGGGATGGTTTACGGTTTCATAGGAAAGAGTTCGAGGATGGATGCGCCGTTTCGATATTTGAATCGAAGAAATCTGAGGGGGTGGAGAGCGCGCGCGGGGTTGCCATCGAAAATGGACCCGCGGTCAGGTAACGTGCATAATGCATACCGTATTCGACGAAAGCGATTTCGAGCAATAAAATGTTAAGGATATTCCTGGCTGCTTGAATAGGGATGACGTAACACGCGCGGGGTGGATCGGAATATCCGGTTCGAACCCCAAACCGTAGAATTCCATTTCAAAAATTACATCGAGAGGTCGCGGAATGATTGGAAATATAAAATCAAGTTTCTCACACGAGCACCCTTGGAAGTTTTGACTTTGACTGCCAGTCTGTTGCGTCTGTGTAAAATTTCGGTAGCATCTGGTATTAATATTTTAAAGTGACGTATTTATCCTTTGATTTATAAAGTCTTGATAGACATAAATAATTGTGTCGGGGATTGTGAAAATTGCCTAAGTCGAAAATCTAAAAAAAATTTAACGTATAACTTATTTGGTGTTACATCGATTCACGTTACAGTAACATGAAAGAACTTTTGCACAATATTTAAATGACTTCGGCCACATTCATAATGACTGGCACAATTTATTCTTTGCATTTCTTTTATTACCAGTTAATAATTTTGCAGACTGTAAATAGAAACAATAAGTACACATAGTAACTCACAAATTTATTCACAGGAGACTTATAATTATTTGACCAGATTATACACTAAACTGAGACTTTTGTTTGAAAATTCAAAAAGATTGATCGCAAACGGATAATAAAAGTAAGGATAACGAGGACACAGGAGTTGCATAAAAATGCTTACGCTTAATTGTTATTTCAAAAATATCTGAAAATCTGAACGAATGTGTGCGTCACTGTATTTACAACCGAATTCTTCACATGGTACAATGATTAAATTAATGTTTGCTACAATAAAAGTCACATAAAACGCCATGTTCCAGTTTTTATTTATCGTTAGATGAAATCATTTTTTCTACTGAATAAATTAATTTCATATTTTTAGAAGAGGACTTCGTGTAAAGCTGTTACCTTAAACTTCATACTCGTGTAAATGATTTGTTCAGACGAATGTTAAAATAAGCAATCGATAGCGCGTGATAAATGAAAGTCACATTTATTTGTAGAACGTCCATTTTTCTTTAGCTCCGGGATGCTTGAGCGTCCAAACGATTTTCAATCATTCCTATTCTCTTGTCTCTTTGTTCCGTGCACGAGAAGCTCTCGGAATATTTTAAATATAAATTACATCTTGTAGAAGATTTATTCTATCGAGCAACGGATACAAATTCGCGATGGAATGATTGATGAGAGTAAGATTTCTGTATTATACTTAGACTTTTTCAACTTGAAAGATCTCTTTCGATGCTAGCCCCCATCGTTTCAACGATTCCCCGCCAAACACGGTTGTGCACAGCATGAATCAATAGCACGGATGCGCTTCTCGGAATCGATAAAACCGGTTTTTTTCTCTTTGTAAAATGTCGATCCTTTAATGGAGGAAATTTCAATGGGGACAATGTCTTTGATCGTGAAAGGAATTAATGGGTATTATACATTCTCTAATACCGAATGAGTACTCTTATCCTGACATGGTACTGCAGTTCGCATATTTTATGTGTTCCACAAACTGGTTACAAATAAATTATTATTCAAACAATATTAAAATAAAAATGAATGCTTCCCAAGTCACGTAGTAAACACCCAAAAATTCAATCTGCAGAAAAATAATCTGTTTTATAAAAATTGTAATGACTACATAATATGATTAGTAAACGTTTCCATTTCCATATTCCAAAATCAATGTTACCGAAATATAGAACTATCTAACCCTTTAACGCCCAGACCCTTAAATCATTATTTTAACATTATGAGACTGTTATACCTATATGTTGTATCATGTTATTTTGAAGTCGAAAATATCGATACTAAACCGACCTATTTTTCCACTTTTTTCTTTTCTATTTATTTTTGGAGGGAATGCTTGAATTTTTCAAACTGTTGAGATCTACTTCACATCAGTGAAACCACGGATCCTTGCTGACGAAAGTTAGACATTAAGTGGCCACCGAATTTGATGCACTTCTAAAATGCGTGTTGTACCTGTTCAACACTGAGAGCTAAAGGGTGAAATTAATTTTTTTTTCTGCTGTTTTTAACCCGACAGTTATTACTTTCAACGGCGTGCATTTAAAACGTCAAAAGCTTAAAATTCTCTCAAATCTGACATTTTTAGAGACGTGGATCACATTTCATTTTAATGATACTTCCAGACAGAAAGAAAACAATCCTTTAAACCCCTGCAAAAATTTAGTCCCACCGTATAAATGATCGAACCCTCGAATCATTAAACGTTTGATTCGTTATATATACATATGTATGTATAGAATAGAGTTGCCTATATTGGACCGCTTCCTAGATTGGACCATTTGTGTATTTTGCTAAAAAAATATATTTATAGTGTTTCCGTTGGCTACATTGATTTAAGGAGCGGAGATGACACGTGCGAGAACAGTGTGAAACGATTCTTAGTTTGTTTGTCGTTTCACGTCGTCGAGATATAGAAATACGTGGTGCGTGATCATTATATTTCGTGCTATTTCAAGTGAATTTCATTTTACATCTTGTAAGTACCATAATTTTGAATAATAGTAGTTAAAGTATACTGTCTTAGCTACAATTCCATATCCATACTTACCTATTTTCGTTTAAATATAACAATGAAAACATTATTCTGATGCAAATTTTTCTAATGCAACCTAGAAGTTGCCTAATATTGGACCACCACTAGTTGCTTGAATTGGACTGGTCCATTCTGGGATAGAATCTACGTCATGGTAGCGAATAGTTCAAAGCATACTAATAAGGTTTTTTCATGGCAAATTTTTCCTTCTATTCAGATTCAAAATGACTG
Organism: Dufourea novaeangliae; assembly: GCF_001272555.1. NCBI lineage: Eukaryota > Metazoa > Arthropoda > Insecta > Hymenoptera > Halictidae > Dufourea > Dufourea novaeangliae. The sequence goes on along the minus strand of NW_015373950.1, from coordinate 219,653 downwards.
CAACACAAAAGTATGGAAAATGTGAAACCCACCAAAACACATACTATTGCACGTACATTGTAAGGTACCTTTTTCTTTCTGTTTCTACTCTTTTCAATGTCGTGAATAATTTTTTTAAATTGTAGCTTTAATTGCATTAGTTTGTAGGAGCGGTCCAACGTAGGAAACCGATGCAATGGTCCGAATTAGGAAACCAGTTGCCTAGAATGGACCAAAGTCGTTAGTTTAATTTTTTAAAGATATTTTTATCATAAATTTTTTCAACACGACATATACACGATGCTTATCATTTTTCCGTTTCTTTTTGCATCCTTCGATGTTGTATGCTTGTGTAGGAGAAGAAAATAAAAAAGTGTTCTAAAATTAGCAACTCTCACCTATATATGTGATCGACGATCTCTACGAAGAAAGAGTCTCGAATGATTTAATATCACCGCGTCGGGTCGGGACAAAGCGTAATAGTGCGTCGAGAATATAATTCGCTTCGGCGAGTTCGAAAACAGCCGCGGCGCACAATTCGCACGAACGACGGATGAAAGAGAAACGGAAATTAATCGGCGGGTATACCACTCTTCCTCCACCCCGTTCGTGCCCACACAATCCACGAGCATTTTGTCCGGAGGGGGTAGATAGAGATCGTTTGAAGGACGACCACGATGACTAGAAAATGTAGCCGTACCCACCGTAGGAAAATCGCACGAGAAATCTGCGATTTCGTTCCCGAGGGTGAGGCGTAGGGAATGTAAAATCGCTTATCGCCGAGGCGACACTCGATTTTTCCCGACCCCCGAGGAAAATTCTACGCCACGGCCGAAGATACATGGTATCCTCGAAACTGGAAACCTGCGGGAGAGATAGAGAGAAAAAAAAAGTCACGGCGCGCGATACGTTATTCGAAACTTTTTACTTAATTATCACACGAAGAAATTACAGTAGCGACATCCATGGTGCAGACAGCTCGAGGATCCCGACGATTAATACAGGGGAGTATGAGTAATGTTTCCGGCTAAGAAACGGTTTCTTTTATCTGACACGAAGGGGTCCCGAGAGGCGTTGCCTTGATTTTTTTTAATGAACCTTAAGACAGTGATGGAACTTCGAATACTGAAGCTAATGAACACGAATTTCAGGGGGGACAGACGGTTAATAATCGAGGTGGTATGGTGTTAAAATTTTTTACTCGCTTGTGTTCAATAGTGGAAACATACCACGAGAGATGAATGGGTGACCTGAATTGTAAACTAGGTGTTTCCCTTCGCATAGGATGCGTCTTTTTGAAATTCCGATCTGGAAATTGTACTATCCCGTTGAGGACGCTTAGCGACACGCAAAAAATAACCGTGTGCTGTTGCTGAGTGGGCGTTATAACTATGGTAAAACTCAACAGTTTTTTTTTTAACAAAGTTTGGCATAGATCCCATTAACCAAATATATTTTCCATCAGCTGAAATAGAACTTTTTCAATATTTCAATATTTACCTAACGTACAAATAAATAGAAGGCCTCCTGTTTTGTGTACAAAGCAAACTGTTTTCTTCTCCAAATACCACCATACTGTTATTTTTCAATAAAAAGGAAAATACTAGTGTCCGACATAAAGTATTACAAGCTGTTTTCTCCGAAACCACTGCACATAACAATTATGGGCGCTAATCCTGTAGGATGTCAAATATTTGGGTTAAGGAAGTCTCCTAGGGAGAAAAGTAGCCCACCTATTTTTGTTTAAATGGCATATCAACTTTTTGTTATTCGGAAAGCTGTTATCCAACCTGACAACATTTATATGAAACATTTTTTGTATTCTGTATAATTAAAGAGTTATTAATGTATTAGAGTAAAATCGTGTGCTATCCATACAAGCATAAGACGTTAGATGTCATGGATACTAGATATACCGAAATTAATTAATAGGTATTAGCTAGATATAAATTTGAAATTAATATATCGTCCCCAAACAAACGATGTTCCGACATAAATAGCTTAAGGGATCTACATAGCCACTGTGAAGCCCTGAAAAATTGTCATGTTTTGGGAATTGTTTTCAGTGAACGAAATGTTCAACATAAATGAAGTGTTGCCTATTCATTAATACACTTCATAAAAGCATAAAAAATTTTGTTGAAAGTTTAAATAGTTTTATATATGCATATCGCTTAAATTTTTTGATTCTGATGCTTCGTTCACCTACACCAGCACAACATAATTTTTTCAAGGCGCTCACTTCGGTGCGATTTACATATTGTATAAAAGAAAACTATTCAAAGTTTCAAAAACATTTTTTATACTCTCAATAATTAATATACAGGCAACACTTCATTTATGTTGAACATTTACTTCGTTGAAAGAAAATTCCCAAAAAATGGCAACATTTCAGGCCTTTATAGTGGCGAGACCCCTTCATTTCTTTAAACCATTTCATTTAAAAAAAAAAATAAATTCGACTTTCATACGTCCTCAACGCATTCACCTACAAAACTAAACTACACAGGTCAAATTATTTTCCCCGCGAAACCATTCAATCCGAAACATTTTTCGGTATCGCCAACGATTTCGAAGGTATGTATCGCAGGGTATCGATTCAAATGACACCACACCTCTATAAAGAGGTAAACGGCAACACGACAGAAAATCGTGAGCTTGTCGCGTATAGAATAAATAGCAAGAGACCGACAAGGTTTCAACGTAAAAGTAATCGAGAGACGACCTAGGGGCACGCTCGCGCTGGGTTAGAGGGAGCAGAAAGAAAGGCAATAATGAATCCAGAGTACAGCTCGGTGGACTTGAAAATAGGCGTTTTACACGAATGAGGTGGAAGAGAAAAAGGCGGAAATAATGGTCGGAATCTCTTTTTATTTCTCGCGGGTGTACGGTGGTGTGCGCGCCGTTCCGCCGGGATAAAAATCATCGAGGAAACGATATCTCGAGCGTATCGATAGCCCGCTAACGAGTCGATTATACGCGTACAGTTACGTGAATACAAGAGGGGGCCTCTGCTGCTGCTGGTAGGTAGGTAGAATAGAGGAGGGTGTGGGAGGGGGCGGCTGGGGGGGGGGGGGGGTGCGAAGGGGTATGCAGATCAGGTTATGAATAATATATTACAGTCTGAAATTAAGCGAATCGTCTAATCCCCGCGACTTTTGTAATTCAGATCGGCGATGAAGCGAGGGAAACGCCGACCGAATTGGGAATTAAAAGTGACAACGGGGGTTTACCCGTATACGCTGAAACTGTAAAAATGATTATTTTTCGCTCACGCTTGGACGCTATAAAATGAAATATATGTAGGTATATAGTGCATATTTTTCTGTTAATTGAATCAGTTCTCTCGTTAAAATTGAATCATCAGTGATTGAACGTGAAATTGAAAGGGATAATTTCCGTGGTATTCTTGTTACAATTCGAATGCAGTACTGTATGTCGTTAATACTGTTCCCTATTTAATAGAGATGCAATAATGTTTCTACGAAAATATTTTTTTCTTTTGGCTGTGTTACGCTATATTAGTTCGTGGGAATTTATACTTTCTAAGGAATACTTGTCAGTTTTTCGATTTATATTTGGGAACATTGGCAGACTTATGTAATATTGTTATTCATGTTCCATATGCTCCTGCAATTTTGTGTGTTTTATCATTACAAGTAGCCTCTGGATCTTAAGCACTTATATTTACCCTACAGAGCTATCTGAAATACAATAGAAAACAAAACTTTCATCCGATCCAACAAGTTTTTCTATTTTATTCTGAACTCAATAAATGCTTGTTATTTCGTGTCCCAAGCAACAATAGTGACAAACGATAAAAACAAGCCAAGGACACAAACGTCAACCAGTATGTGATAATAACGTCTGTATAACTTTTCTCATCTTTCTATTATCGATGTATTTCCGAAAACAATAAGGCAATTGAAATTTCTTAAATATTTGAATTTTTCATACCTTCGAGCTAACGTAGAAACGTACAGTCGTCTCGGAAAGTCAGTACAGACGACAAACGGTATTTAATATAATATTTCATAAAAATGTTGAACACGCTCGTAAACGTCCAATAAACAACAAGAGCAACACAAAACCGCCTTGTCCCATAGCAAAACGACTTTCACCATTGTTCGTAAATTGCAGCAGTTTAGAGGGAGTGTTAATTGACTTTACCAAGACGACAGTAAGTGTAACTATGTAAAAATCATGATTTTTTATTAGTAAAGTAATGAATGGAGTGCGAATACCTAGCACGGTTGATGTAAAACATTAACGTCGCTGATAACAATTTAAGACGCACAAAAGGGCAATTCAGCGCAATTATGTGTCAAGTGAATGCCGCGCGACGTTGAACGCGAAAATGGAGGCGAATTTAACGCGAATAGGAGACAGCAGAGAAGCGAAAATTAATCCCGGAAAATCTCTGTTCTATCGAGCTTCGACATTTTCCGGCACGAGAGATAAAAATCACCCGGGAAGAGATTACGAGAGCTGCTGATGAAAACTGTGACGAATAAATTACACAATCTCCTAGCATGCAACAATCAACAATTAATACGACTCTGTTTTCATATCACGAGGCAGCCACTAACAAAAGATAACTCTAACAAGCGATTTCATAAAGCAATCTAATATTCTGACAAATGGTATCCGTGTCTGAAAATATAATAAAAACAATGGTCAATTTTATGCATTGCATAAAATAAAATGTTGCTAAGGTACGGGAATGGTAACGAACAGATTAAAACATAAAATTATCGCAAATACTTCGGTACCTTTTCTTCGTGTCCCAAATTTAAGTATGGAACTGTATAAGGTTTCGTAAAGGTTTTATAAAAATTCTATGGAACGTGGTAGATATAACGAAACGAATCATTCCATATTGTTCGTGTGAAAATTAGAAGCAATAGGATTTGAAAAATTAATTTTATTGTAACGTTTCAAATGAAGTTTGTAATTTATCCAGAATAAATTTACTTATAAGTAAGAACGATAAATTTTATTCTAAATTAAATCATATCGACCGCGAGCAATGTATCATTTCTTCCTAATAAATTTACCTGTTGAGAGAATAATAAGAATTTAAATACCATTTCTGATAGTATTAGAATCATAGGGTTAAAATAAATTAAATTAAATTGCAAGACTATAATATGTAATTAGTTATCCACTGTTCTCCAAAGAATAAATTGTTAACACGAAACTCACCTGCAACAGAATAAAAGCAGAATATTATTAATATACCTATGTAATAAATATAGACTTTTTTAAAAAGTAACATTAAACGATCATAATATTTGATATATTATAATACAATATCAAATTGTGTGCATACATTAATCTACATATAATAGGTGTATGCAAAAATAGTGGCCGTCGCATTTAAGTTAGTGTTCTGATTTCAGTTTATTGCATCGATGGGAAGTCAATTTGTGACAGAAAAATGGTATATAATTATTAAACAACAACAAAAGGAATTGTTTCGTGTAAAAGATACCGTTACAATTATTAGACTTAAAATTGATAGACAAATTTTAATGACTCGTTTTAAATAAAAAAAATAATCTTCCATTTCCAAATAAATAATTACAAACAAATTATATTTGATAATTTCGTAATTTACACTATAACTTGAAATATGTGAACAGAATAATTAAATTGTAAATGAAACCCTTGCCTTATGATTTTCTTGACATCAACACTCTCCAGAATTACTTTATATTGTTACTAGTTTCCCAGAAACAAAAGAAATTCTGTACTTATCACAAGTGTATATTCACTCTGAAATATTAAATATTAATACCAGCAGAATACTATTTCACTTCGACTCAAAGAAAACGAATAATATTCATGTTTACGAAATCCTATATTGAAATCGTCATTAGGAGTCTGACTCGATGTTACAAGACAAGGAGTTAAATCCTGAACTAGAAATCTTATTTCGCACATTGCTCGGTCAACTAACGCGCAACGTCTGTCTAATGAGTAACACCTCGTGACACCGATTCAACGTCTGCAATTAATATTAAACAAACGAAAAAAAAAGGACCGTTATAACATGGAAATCTCGAATTACTATGCGCGTAGCCATAAAATACTTTTAGTTAAATATTACAACATCATATAAATGTAAATTTGTACCGTCCTGCCATTCATCCCTGCGACCGTTTTCCATTACTGAATAGGCCGGCTTGCGGTACCGTTATTACGCGAATTACTCGCGGGGTCGCGAAATAAAGGTTCGCGAGGTAAAGTAGAAGAAGGTCAGGTAGACGGATAAATCATATTACCGTCGTGGGACACGCGTAATGGAGAAGAAGTTTCGAGTAGGCAACACACAGCACGCTTATAAATAATTAATAACTCATAATGCATAATACAAGGGGACAAAGAAGAGATAGGAGTAAGAGGGTGATAGAGACCGACTCGGAAAAGAGAAAATGATGCGACCGTGGATACAATATGCCTGGAAGGATTCGAAAGGAAAAGCTCCGCGGCGTACCAGTGGGCAAAAGAAACGAAGATTAATCGACGAGATTCTTTTTTTCCTCTCTATCTCTTTCTCAATCCTCTCCCCGCCACTCATTCTTAAGCGTGCTTTTTCGTCGGGAGTGAAAGCGTTCGAGGAACCAACCATAAAATAGCAAACCTTTGCCAAGAAAATTTATCGAGCTATCGGGGAAATCTGGCGTGGCGGAAACGGTTGGTCGCTTCGGGTAAAAAGCACACCGGCCGAAAAAGAGAGAGAAAAAAAAGAAAAAAGTAACGTTAGGTGCTCCTATAGAAGGTGAGCCTCGAGAACGAAAAAATTAATCTGCGGTATGGAAAGTGAGAAATATGGTTGGTGGCCGTCACACGGTAGAAAAGAAACGAGTGATCCCGAATGGTGGTCAGATTGAAAATTTCGTGATATTTCCCTCCTGGAACGTATTGCACCCTTAAACGCTGTGTTCAATAAATTGCTACGTTTCCGTTGTTTGAATTAAAGGGGTTAGGCCACCCATCAAGCCCTAAAATCATACCTAACATTGACTATTTATTGCGGATAAATCATTTGCTTTAAAAAGAATCTATTTAGAGGACATTATTATACATGTATGTAGTTTACGCTGGGATTGTGCCTATTTTGAAGAAACAATATGAAAAATTAGAAAAGTTATAGCGTTTAAAAGAAAAATGTACTTCTTTCGGCAGATAAGTTAAGTTTGTATTGTTTACAAAAATACTATAAATTGAAAATAAAGTAAAAGTTAAAGGCACAATCGCTGGAGGAATTTATAAAGAATTGAATCAGCTTCGTCCGAAATTGATCAGTCGTAAGTTATCTTGCACGCCAATTTCGAAAACACGGTTTCGAGAAAAATGCGCTTAAACTTATGTCGCTTGCCGTTTCGAACTATAACGCGATACACTAAACAGGCTGTAATTTCTTTATTTTATGCAACTCGACTTTCAAATTTTGGGATGATATTTTGAAAATGCTTTACTTTCATCTAAACAAAATAATTTTTGATTTTTTAAATCTGTTACACGAAAATCTCCTCTTAACTCAGGCTTAAAATGCAACCGAATCGAGGAAATATGTACGCATTTATCTGTCGCTGAATGGTAACACGTCTGAACGATTACTGTCGAATTAATTCACAAATTTGTGTAATAAGAAACCACGTTCACCTGGACAGCGGACGAGGGTTGAATATTAGACTGAATTTACACCGGTGTAATGTAACACGTAAGGTAGGCGTACTCCCATATATTGTAAACGTACAACAAGTAACGTAACTCCTCGACTCTGGTCGTGTTGCATGCAAGTTCAGCAAACAAATCCCGACTATAAATCCACATTTGTTTTTTTTCTACGAATCGCGATACTATTTATTCCCGGTTGCAACGGGAAAAATATCCGTGATTCCAATAATTTCGATGAAAAATGAAAGTTCGTATTGCACTGTGGTGCTCGGTACAATTCAGTTTAATACATGGAGCCCGTTTAACCGTGGCGACATACGACGCGCACATCGATATTTAAAATGATCAGAAAGCGGCGTGTGCCAATGTCAGAGTCAACTTTAACCATCAGATTTTACGGCTTGAAATAAAGTTTTGGAAGTTTCGAAAGGGCAAACTTCCGTCGAAGCGTTTGGAAACGTTAGCTGGTATCTCACGTTCTCCACTTAAATTGTTCCGATGCCCGCTGGATCTACGTAACGTATTTTTCCGGGGGTGTTCAAGAATCGCTTTACTTTTTCGCAATTATGTATGTCTTACAACAAGCAAATAATGAAGTATTATTAGTTGATTGCAACTATTAAAATAATATAAACTTAGCTATACATAATAAAGTCTATTATAGCAATTTTTAATCGATTTTTTTACAGAAGAATTCGTTTTTAAAGGGAATCAAACTCCCGTAATAGGCTTTATCATGGCAGAATTCGGTTTGTTTAAGCAGAATAAAATTGAAATTTCTTTATTCCTGTGTAATGGTTACAAGGACCATTAGGAAGCGGAAGTTTTTGATAAAATTAGATAGATTTGGAATATATTTATAATTAATAATGTTACCATGAAATATTTATTTACACAAACAGATACGAGTCAAAATTTAGTAAGGCTGCCTTTTCTCGAACAGCGAATTTATTACGTGAAATGTTCTCCGAAAATGATCGATTTTCGCAAAAGAAAAATTACAGTGCCTTCGCTTGTACATACATACAGACATTGCCGTATCCAATATTAATATAACCTATGGACATGTTCGAGCACGTGTACCTCGTTTCATGGACAGAATCATTTTTCCATTTTAGTTCAAAGATGTTACCTACCCAAAAATGGGATTTTTCGGGAACCAAGTTATTAATATTATCTGTAATAAAAAGAAATGGATTTAACATTTCAATAATATAGTAAATTAACACAGCTGGCGGAAGGGTTTTTTCTGTTTGCAAATATTCAACTTCAGGTGTTCCAAAAATATTTAGAAACTACTACTTAACTTTTATTTGTTAAACATGACACATTGCAAAAGTGATTTTTCACTATTTTTTGCTATTCTCGTTCTCGTTTAAGAAAGACGTGCTACTACGTCATACAACATCAAAATGTTAATATAACAGTTCCACCGTACAATTACTTATTAGAGCTAATAAAAAAATTCTTTCAGAGTGACTGGTATTTTATTTGTCAACATTATCGTCTTTTTACCATACAAAAACATGTATGTGAAAGTTAACGCCTGACATTCTATGCTAAAATTAAAAACCACTCGAACCACAACTTGTTAATATTTTAATACCATTAAAAGAGTGTTAAACTCTGTGAACATACACGTAATGGGTGATTTCAAGCCAACAAGTCGTTCTTTAATGCAATTTTTAATTCTTATTTTAAAAACAAATACTGCTGGAACCATCGAGGACGTGATCGTTGAAAATACTTTAAAACAATCGGCCACGGCATCGTATGTCGCTCGTGCAGCGGTAACGACAATCAACTTAAAACTTTTACGAGTCGAGATAAAAAGGAGTTTAAAATCGTATAATACTGGGACAGGGGGAAACCGCGGACGCAAGAACGTATCGGTGTTCTGCGTCTGGAATTACGCGTGGCTCGGCACAATAAACGGCGGGGCGCTGAAGAATTAATGCGCGACGGCGGACGTTTATTGGGTTAAAAACATAGAATGCATTGTAACGAGGGATGAAGAAACGGAACAATGGAGATTCGCGGATATGTAAAGGTCGCAGGGATTACGAAAGTTTCCACGGTTATTCCTCGTTCACGTTATTACAAAAAACATTTCCACGAGACTACACAAATCCAAAAGTGATATTACAGTATATACGGAAGAACATACACAGAATCCATTGTCATCGCCACGCAATGAAACAAATACACTTAGTCTATAAAGCAGCGCAACCCATTGAAACAGAACAACTTTTTTAAAATTGCACCAGGTGACTTGAACTTTTCGTGAAGTTAGAAGGACTATAGTTTAGTACGTGACACGTCAAAGAAATGTTGAAAAAGTTATAATTGGTTGGAATCGCGAAGAAAATAATGGAGGTCGTTTTTCACAATTTTTTCATCCGAGACTGTATGATAATAATAATAATTTATTTCCACGAGAGAAAGGCCCATTGAATTACAAAACATTACGCAAGTCTACGAAGATATACAGTGTGTACCAAAAATGTTGGAGGACCCGGAAATGGGAGACTCGTGAGGTAATTTGAAATAAGTTTTTCCTTAGCAAAAATTTTATCCGAGGCTCTGTTAACGAGATATTAGTTCGGACAGCAGACTCGCGCTCTGATTGGTCGGAGTTTTTCGTTAATATCTCGTTCACAAATCCTCGGATAACATTTTTAGTAAGGCAAAACTTGTTTCAAATCACCTCACACGTCTTCCATTTCTAGATTCTCCAACATTTTTGTTACACCCTGTATATATGAAGAGTATACATACATATATGAATAACTATGTAGCTTACAATTTGGTTCGTTCTATTTCCAGATAGAGTTTAGTTTTGAAAACATTTGCCTTCGGAGAAAAAAAAATCAATTTGATTGCTACAATTGTTCGCTTGCGTACAAATTCTAATTACATACTGGATCGCTAAATCGGGATGTGTATGGTGAAGGTCTAAAAAGTGTGGGAGCTCTAACTGGTGGGGCAATTATATTGAAATTACAATGAAAATTTAATAATTATATTTCGAAGATTTATGGTAGACATATACATGCTGAAACTTTTATAAAAATCGATTGATACAGAAACGAACGACAGGCATCGAAAGATATATAAGTCTCAAGATTTACGGTGAAATGTTCAGCATGTATACAGGGTGTTCGCGATAATTTGTACCATCGTTTTTTTCGTAAACGGTAAACATTAGAAGAAAACCGAAAAGGAGGAGGTTGTAGTATATTTTACTAGTAATATGATAGCGTATCTATAGTTTTTGTATTTTTAATATTTTTCTAGAAACAAAGGTGACCTTAATTTTTTAAAATGGAATGCTACGTACTTGTTTACATCATATGGAAGCGGGCATTAAGACGAGTTCAACCATGTAGTATACTACGGTCTTCAGGGTTAGACAATGGCAGAAATAAATTCTCAGAAATGCATTCTTGCTAATGGAAGTCACATTGAACACTAGATGTAGTCTTATTAACACACATACTATAGTAAATACAATATTACGAAATGTTAAATTTATTTCTCTTATTATCGCGAACACCCTGTATAACTGTATGTATAATTATAACTTTTTTAAAAATTTTTGTTACACATAATTTAGTAAACAAATATTTCTAACTTCACAAAAGAATTCAAGTGACTTGGTTCAATTTGAAAAAGAGTCTTTCTGTTTTAAAGGGTGTGCGAAGACTTGTTTTGACTGACTGTAGATAACGTTTGGAATTAAACATCCTTTTTTAGTTTTCTGAGTGTTATAAATGCACAAAATCTACAATGTACTTATGACACTATGTGGATTTGATATTACAGCATCTAAGTCTGTAACATCTGCTATTAACCGTAGATACATTAATTTCAAAAGGGAATAACAATACTCTTTTCGCAAAGTACGCTACAAATACGCGATTGTTACTTCGTTAAATTTTCTGTAAAGATTTCATCCGAGAAAATCACACGAAAATAACATTGCAACTCTGCTGTTCTCCTCACTCACGTTTATATCCCTCAGATAAAATTATGTCAAATTTTTAAATAATTTATTTTCAAGAAATGCAAACAGATAACAAAATAGAAGTAAAATTAAAATACGTTGAACACTAAAAACAAATATGTAAAATGATAATATCTATTGAAACATAACTAGGTAAAATGATAATACCTATTGAAACATAATTTCGGGGCATATAGATCCGAGGAGAGCATCAGGAGTAACTGAATGCAATTCAATAATTCATATAAATAAAAATACGAATTTTGTCATTTTCTTTCGAAAGCAGAAGTACAATGTTACTGAAAATGGCATGGTTATATAGAAAATAATAACACATTTCATGACGAAGGTATTTCGTAGCTACAAAAGAAAAAGATATTGAAAAATTGGAAATTATTTACGGTTCAAGGTGCATAATAGCGGTCGCCCTCGCGCCTATGCACGCGCAGCTTTCGTATTATTCCGTATTTTGGGGATTCAAACGTGGTCGGGAACGGTCAATTTCTGTCAGGTGGGGCCCGTAGACGACGGTCACTTTCAGATATTAGGTTTCGGGAAAAAGAATTCCTCTAGCGACCCGGGGTAGTGCACCTGGTGGACCAGCCATCCGGCAAACCAACAATCAGTCGGTCGATTCTTTTATTTTCTTTCTACAAAAGGGGCCCTCGCAGTAGGCATCGATTCTTTGCCTCACCTTTGCCTAGAAGTCATTTAGCAAGAGGGAAAGGGGAGGAGCAAATCTCGGCTGAGTTACTATTCAATTGGTCGGAACTTTATGCTGACCCCAAACATTTGCGTGAAACTTGTTCTTATTTTTCAATCAGCTGGGAATTATTCCTATCTTCTTAATATGTAAACCCTAAAAGTGCAAATTCACTTTACGTTTCTCTAAGCATAGTTTTTAAGTTACATAAAATCAATGGAATTGTTGTACATATCGCCTTTCAAATAGTTTTCTCGCGAATTTAAAAAACGGAAACTTGATTGTCAGTTTTTATTTTTTAGAAGTAAATTTTCTTTCATCATTGGAAATATACCGTTTTTGTTAAATTTATGTTTTGTATAAATACAGATAACTGATTTTTAAAAAATAACTGCCAAATATAATCGAGCTTCGTTTTTCTTTTTTGAAATAGGAGAACAAACATTTCGCATTTCTTCGGCAGCCCACAATTTTTATCTATTATTTGTGTGCGCTTTTCAGTTTCCAACGATTTTCTCCAAATACATACACAGAATAATATTTTACAGCGGCTCTTCGAATTTCATTCTGGACGTATTGTAAAATCGATACGACAGTCCGAATTTATCGGAACGTATTCAGCATGTTCTTCTTTCCGGCTTGATCTGGTAACGATTTTATATTTGGAAAATTATGATATAAAATTCTCGTGATGTAGCTGCGCTACATGAAACCTTAAATAATGTGATTTTTCAGTCAAGAATTTATTTTTTCATCAAAAAGAATTTACAATCAACGATTAAGAATAAAGATGAAAATGGCTCCGGAAATATAAAACTCCAGCTACTCGGTGGCTCTTAAATTCAATTCCATAAATAAATAAAACGAAATATATTCCACTAATTCTCCATTCGAAGAACATTTAATCATTTCATTCGTTGCAGACTATTAATTTACACGTTCGTTTTAAAACAACTAGTCTCCGCGATGCATAAAACTCCCAAGCTAATAATATCATATTAAATTACGCAGAGTCAATGAAAACAGCGTTATTAAAATCACCGTCAGAAAAGAGTCGGTTTTCGGTATCCTCGATTGCAAACGGAGCATTTTTAATCTATTAACAACTGTAAAATGAATTTAGGTCCTGCCAGAATAATTAAAATCCGCGAATAACGCGCCACAGCCCTTGTAACCGGTGAAATCTGAAAAGGTCGCATTAATGCGATTTTAAAATTTAAAATTTGAATGATTGCGAATGAATATGATTGCAATCGGGCAATGCAGCACACGCTGCGTGTGGAATCGAGCATTACACCCGTTGCAGGATGAAAGTTTCATCTTATCGAATATTCAGTGTCGAGGACACCCCGAACGACGGGGGGTGGACGGGAGGACTGCACGGGAGACCGGAAGGGTGATCGAAAATTACGCCCGATAGTGGAATAGATTTCAAGACACCGGGCCTGGGAATCGGCGAAACTGAAAAGGCCATTGTGACCAATGAAAAGGGAGCAATACATAATAGAAGAAACGCGTGGCGGATTCAGCGGGTTTCTCGATAAAAAGTCAATAAATTCGCCGATAGGTGAACGTGATGTTACAAAGCGACATCTGTCTCCGTTTGCGGGTTGCACGGATCTACGCGTCCGAATGACAGGGCCGAAGGGCGCAAAGAAAAATAGCCCTGAAATAACTGTACGCCGAGGAACCAATTTCGTTCTCGTTGATTATTCCTTTTCGCCTCTGTGTGTGTATTTTTTTTCGAGACAGCGAGCCGCCCCGCCGCGCATTTGCACTTTCGGCCAATAAATTTCGAAACATAATAACAAAATTCTGGACGATTAATTGAATATCGATGAAGTTCGAAACAATCGATTAATTTTATTACGGCACTTTTTGGAACTTTGGAGTGTTTATAATGTGGATCTTAGCACTTATGCCGCGACAGCGGTCACCGGTTGACTGACATTTATAAGGAAACTTCGGTATGTGACCCGAAAATTCCAATTTTTCAAACACGTTGAAGGTTTCCAGTAGGCGTTAATAAAAGTATCGGGCAATATTTTTTTTGCTCCTTGTTGGTTTTACAGGGTGAAAACACCCCTTAAAATGTAATGCCTCTTTTCCCTATTTTCATGTATACATACATATACATAGATCCTATCTTGAAAACTATAGTAGTATAAAGAGATAGTTACAATGAAAATTTAATAGCTTCTTATCCTTCATAAAACTACGCAATTAAATTGTTGGAGATTTGTTGTTTAAATAAATAAATTAAAAAATTACTAGACTCGTAATGAATGTGTACTTTTAAAAACAAATTTTGTAAAATGATGTCGACATTTACAATAACATTCCTGTCGAAATCATAATGAGTGTGAAATTAATACTCAAACTCACGTATTTATTCTGCTTCCAGATCTGATTATGAATACATTGAATGCAATTAAAAAGGAAAATGTAATGGTGTTAAAGTCGAGTACATATTACTGAAAATAATTATTGGAAAATTGTTCATCGGGTAGTTAAAATAAACCAAATAAAGGATCAAACATATCAATTGTAAATGTTGCTGTTGCATTTACTTATCATAAAATTTTCAAATTTATTTACATGAAATTAAGTAATTCTCAATTTACAAATTACGCAAAATGTTATTTAAATATTCTGTATTATTTATCCCATTTTAACTATTTAGTTACAAAAACCAGAAAACAACATTCTTCATCGGAAATTGTAATTACACAGGTAAAATGATTGTATTTAATTACATGAAAAATTGAGTAGTTGACTATTTTTATGAATTCATTAATTTTATATGATAAAAAAGTTAAATGTTGATAATGAATTCATTAATTTTATATGAATAAAAAGTTAATGATGATAATGAAGTTAAATATCTGTAATATTAAATGAAATAAGATTTTCTGATAATTCTACCAAAACTGTTATTGCAGGTATGTAGTAACTTGAATTATTACACTTCAAATCAGCAATTCCAATGAATCTATGTATTCCATTCGCATGAAACAAATGTTCAAGTTGCATTAAATAACTAATTGAAATAGTTTTAATTTAAAATGTACCCAATGTAAAATGGCAGAAAAATTATCAAGTAAAAAATGTATCTACTTCAAACATATCACTTTATACATATATAATATTTGTCAGCAGAAAACTTTAGTTTTACCTTCCCATTAGTTTTTGCAAAATTTATTCATCAACTGGAAAAATAACTTTGCGGCGAAGCATATATTTTTTAAATAATTATTTATGCATACATTTTTTAAAGCAATTGGATAGAATGTATAAAAATGCAGAATATATCTTGTTTATTTTAAATACTTTCCTTATAAAATTTTAAACATATCGTTTTTTACTCACGTCTACACAATATTGCTTGAAATCTTAAGTAGATGTTCTTAATTAAATAGTAAAATAGACGAATATTCCCTTAAGATATCTACAAGTAATAAAAAAAAATTGTTTATTTTTGAGAATAAATTTACGTTAATAAATCCTAACAATTTTCTTTAAAAACAGAGTTCTCAAGTAAAAATATGTCACGTGTTCCATCGAGAAAACATGTTGCATCAAGTTCGATCAATTGATTAACTGAGAACCATTTAAAAATCAGCGATTACTTCACAACGAAATTAGATTGCACTACATATAAATTATTAATTTCGACAAACAGGAAAACAATTATGTTCATTTGCAGATACACAAATATGTACGACCATAGTTCGTATATTATCCTACTACTCGTAATAATATTGTTCATTTAAGTAACAGTTTTGCAGTAGCATTGTAAATGTTGCACATGTAACACTAGAACTACAACTTCGAACGAACGTACATGTATCCACAACTGTTTCCACCAGCATTTAAAACTGACAGTTCTGTGCATGCATACAAATGTACAAATTAACTAACTCCTTCATTCTCGTAATGTAATCAAAATTACAAATAACCTCACAAAAATCACTATTCTGATATTTTAATAACATGTATAAGAGTTTATGAACCAGTCATTTTAACTGCTTCGACAGTTCCAGGGTGAACGATATAATTACAACTAGAACTCACCGTGGGACCTTTGTGAATCGATGGAAATCAACAGCTGCACAACACTTGAACTAAAGTGTTCCACTGCACTCATTATCCGCACTCACTTCGGCAATGAACTTAACTTTGAACGTAAGACACTAGCTCAATATGTCGTTCCCTGACAGCAGCACAAGGACCGAATACTGTCATCTCCTGGGCCTTCCGATTCTTTTTCGAATTAACTTGGCCAATCCCAGAGCGGGTCACTTTTTAATGGGCACAAATATAAAACCGCAGACGACGAACAACGGTCACGGACATACAACAGGGAATCGTAAATAATATCCACTAAAAGGAACACTTTATGAGATACAAACAACCGTACCCTTCGACAACCGCGTTCCAAGTAACGGATCTATGGCAGCGCACACCAACGTGACGCGATCGTACGCCAGCAGAGCCATCTATCGATGTGGGAGATCGACCCTGATCGTCGAGTTTGAAGCTGCAAGGGACGCACGCGCAAAGGAAACGAAAAGATTTGAGCGCGCTTTTATACTTCCTCGATCGTTCGTTAAATTTTGCGACTGTAATAAGATATATTATTGGATTCGGTCATGAATAACTTTAATTTTCCTTTATGAAATTTATATCAGTCTAAGATACTTATTTTTAGGAATTAAACTATACAAATGAAAATTAATACATTGCCATTCACAATCGTTGGTAAACTTGATGATCGTTATTAGATTAATATTTTTATTATTATCATTACCTAATTATCATTTACAAAGATTTTAATGTATTAGCCGAAAGTTAGTTGATATCCAACGTAATATTTTAACATGCTCGATATCACTGATATACTCGTAAATATATGTAGATCGAAATAAATTCGTACAGTGGGGGAATATACTAACGATCACACTCATATGTAATTTCTTATGGTTCGTAATTCGTAACATAATATAAGAAGTACATGAATTAATTTTTATGGTGATTCTAGAAATGTATATTTATATATTTTAAAGCTCCAAAGTAAATATAAGTTCGTTTGAATATCAAAAATGATAATAAAAGAAAAAGTAATTGTAGCGTTTTTTCTTACACATACAAATTACTGTAGTTTAATTTTTACTAGTTAGTTTATTTGAATGGGTGATTATATACCCTTAAACTATGTGACATCTGGATTTTTAACGGAGGAACACAATAGTATCGATAGTTACAATTTTACCGTGAATATAACAAAAAACCAGACGAAGTCTGCGAATTTTTTTAGCAGCCCTATTTAATATATTGTGATATACTATGATATTTTACTTTTTAATTTCAATGAAAAGCTAAATATACTACACGAAAGACAGTGTTGGAGATTTAGCGTGATATATGTAGGGATATATGCAAGGGTTTTAAACAAAATAGTCATAGCAAACGTGTTAATGCATAATGTCTGTAATTTTTTAACCATGTACCAGAAATTATAGCGACAAATAGACAAAATTTAAGTCAACGCTTTTTACAACTATTCAAATAATAAGCGACAAAATGTCAAATATTTAGTAGCTTTTTTAAAACAATTTTCAATTGGTCTCTCCCCGAAAAAGGCGTATTCAATGTGTATAATTTTAGTTACATATATTGTAGAAATTATTTCAGCTAAAGCCTCGAAATTTGTTCCATATGTTCCCAATTACGTACGCTAAAACCAGGTTATAAAATCTCGTTTTTGTACGTTTTACACAAGTAAGATGTCAATGAAGCCAAGAACCGTGCTTTTTGTTGTTTTGTGCTATAAAATCGTTTATTTTCACTTATATTAAATTCGGAAATATTGTCTAATATTCCAACTATTTTTTTTAGATACGTGGTATACATTCCACCAGACACTCCAATTTTCAAAAAATGCGAGTGAAAGAAACACAAAAACTGTTTCTAACTGCCATAGCAGTGTAATTACATTGCATTTTTAATATCCTTAATACCCATATTTATTTCAAATAATTGATACTCGATATAATAATCACATCAAATTTAACTGCAGCAGTTGGAACTACGGGTTCCAATTCCGTTCGGATTAATACGCAAACAATCCTACAAAACCATCTTCACCGACTTCTTTACACAACGTACAACGTTCGAATATTCGAACAAAGTACAAATCGTATGAGAAAACTTCAGATAAGAGTGGTTCCACCGTACTATCACGTTCCACAAAAAACGAAACAAGAAACAGATATGGAACTTCGATGCACTAAAAGAAATCGATTTTTTGAAGGATCATCGCTGGCCAAGTGTCCTTAAATACACCAAATACGACCGTTACGCGTTTTACAGAACTCGTTCGATCGTTTTCGAACAAACCATACAGCAGATAACCATTGACGTCACCGTTCAGATATTCGGCCCCCGCGGATATCCGGGTACTCGAGGTCTCGCCTAAGTACCATTCGAGATGATCCGGCCGGGCATTCGACCCCGGCTTTCCTCGCGAAACCCCGAGCAAAAGCGTAGCGGAAGTTAATCGACGTGGATCCGTTTTTATCGGCCTCCCGAGCATTTTGCTCGGCGAGATAAAATCATTTAGAGGAACGACGTCGGGGATTCGCAGCTATCGATGGAATTTCGTTTTCTCCTCGGCTCTTGCCCTCGAAAAACGTTTGAGGAATAGAGCCCGCCATTCGCAGAGACGGAATAAAACGTGAACCCTGGGAAGAGGAGACGAAGGGGAGGAAATGTTTGGGAGGGTAGAAGCGGCCTACGAAGCGGATGGCGAGCGGACGTAGCGAGGAGAGGGCGGCATGGAGGAGGCTGGTACATACGTCGACTTTAAAAGAGAAAAGCCGGGAAAATGGAAGACCGGGGAGATCGATGGGTGCCAGAAAAATGTGCACCGAAATTTATATAACGAGGAATTCTATTATGCCTGGCGCGTTCGATACCCTTGGAGAGCTAGCGGTGATGGTGCTGGTATCGGAATATCGAACGGCGTGCTCCATCGACCGAGATAAGATCCGTTTACATTTCGACTCTATGTTTCTCTCTCTCCCCGTTTTCCCGCCAAGCCAGACACTCTTCGTTCTTCGTCGCGGTGCCGGAATCACGATATACATACATGCTGTCGTAATTTAACTGCAAAACCAATTTTTCGTCTCACCAGAGCGTTCCTCGGATCGTCCTTAAAGCGGATTTTCGTGGCCGTTGTCCGGCCGGATCTGAGACCGGACGGCCGGCCTGGTGGATAATGGAGGACGGCCTAGACGATCAAGGTAGAACAATGAGTAATGGCGGCGGAGAAGCAGATTCGTGGGTAGGGCCGTAGAGAGTAACGTTTAGAAGCCGATTTTAGATGGAGAAGAATGGCGGAATCTCGGCTCGTTGTTTCGTGCACGATAAACGGGGAACAATGGCCGGCACGCCGGAAATGTACAGTCTACGGGGATGCTGATGAAAACTCCCCAACCTCCCCACAGAACGGCGCGGCTTGAAAGGGGTGGAAGGACGTCGACCGTGTTACAGGACCGTGAAGAGTATTGACCGAACAATTACCGGTCTATTTGAATTAAATCCTCGGTGACATTTTTGATCGTCGGTGAGTTGAAATCGCGTCAGTTCTCGGGGGTGATTCCGAACGCTTTTCGGTTGATGTGAATAATCGCTTCGGACCATTTACTTTGAAAATGATCGGAGAGGTTTATCAATTTTTATCGTGTTCTGCAAATGGAGTTATCCGAATACTCACCAAATTTAGATTTTACCAAAGATAATGTCTTACGTGTTGACCGTTCTTGCGTGCTTAAATATTATAGTGAAATGTTAAAATACAATGTCTATTAATAACATTCTACATTATATTTATATATTTTAAATGTATATTTATAAACAACCTCGTCGGGAAATTAACTTCGAAAATAAAAAATCAAAACAGATAGGCATTGTAGTACACTACTTAAAATTCAATAACATTTCAAATATTTCTTGCACTAGTTGTTGACTGTGTATTTATGGAATGCAGGATACGATGTTATTTATAGAATTAGCTGATATATTAGTCTTTAATAATGTTAATTCCTAATACACTTGGACCAACTGAGGAGCTCAGTGATAAAATGGTACAAGTGCATGTTTTCCAAAAACGAAATAAGTAGAACTGAAAACGATACATAAGGTATTCGTATTTATCTAGAGAAATAATGATACAAGTGTTAACGATAGTACGTATTGCAATATGTTTTAATGTTTAGAAATGTATAGATTTTTTTATCAAAATTTAACGTTACTCACAGTTTTTTTCAAATTGAAGACTGTCAGTTGTACCAATTTTTCTCTGAGGTCCTTGTAAGAATATCGTAACTGCTATATCAATACAATGAATTTTTTAAAGTATGAAAATATATTTTACATACATTGTTGAAGACCAATTTTGAGAAAGAAATTACATAAATATGTGTTAGAATTCAGTACCCCACACCTATCAGATGGGAGAGATGTTGAATATTTAAAAATACATTAATGGATTCTGAAATATCGTAATGATTGCCAGAACAGACATTTAACCCTTGTGTGAGCAACTAAAATATTCACAGTTGTTGAACAATCAGAATACTCCTATTCTGACAGATTAGATAAACACAGATAAGTTTACTTTCATACTTTTCCGAAACGCTTAATTTTCCCTTCTAATAATATACCAAGTGCTGTTTTAGACAGGAACATAAGAAATTGTGAAAGGAAATTTAGAAATGGGTACTTGGTTACCCCGGTTACCCGGTTGCCTGCACAAGGGTTAAGGTTGAGAAAAATACAATAATTTCATGCATAATAAAAATAGTATAAAAAAAACTATCGAAAGAAAGAAGCAATTTGGTTAAATAAATGTCAATGTAGACATCGCGTGGCATATTATGAAATCAATTAAAATTCCATTGAATCAAAAGTAACGCCGACACTAACCTGTGCGTAATAGATCGAACGGAATGTGATTAGCAACGAGTTTAATGCATAACCAAGTTCACTGAATCTCCAATGAGATACCGAACATTTCAAATTCTTTCCGGTTTTCGTTATCGTGAAGTCGGCCTGGATTCGACAGATGCACCCAGAACATAGGTAGCAACGGAGCCAGATTGAATTTCAACTCGAATCGACCGTCTGTCGCAAGCTGTTTTTCTTCTACCATGGGCGAAACTAGTTTTACCACTGCGGAGACAGTACGTTTTAAGTAATTTTCAATGAGAAGTCGATGTATTGTCAGGTATATGTACAGTGATAAGCAAAACTGAACACACTTTATAATTTTCGATTACATCGTAAGTATCACGTGACACCAACGAATTCATCAACAACGTATGTATAGGGAGAAAATTAGTCCTGATTACTCTCAAAGATTAGTAGACAACATGCCGCAGCGAATACATGCAGTTATAAAAGCAAAAGGCATATAAATAAATTTGTATTAAGTTATAAATAAACGTCTGACGCATAAGTCACCGAATTGTCATTTTAAAAAATGTAAAAAAACGTTAACAACCATTAAATGACCTTAAAAAAATAGCGGATATAGTTGACATTCATATATTACTATTCAGTTATTTGTAATACGTGCTCTGATAAGAAGGGGTCAAGGTATGAAAAAATCGATTTTGATTTCTTCAGGTTTTTTCATAGTCAAAAGTATGCGCATTGCAATAAGACCAGCCTCAATTTCGTAGAATAATTAGTAACTTCGCAAAAAGTAGGTCATTGAATTAACTGATTGTGCAAGCTTCACTGCTCAAAAATACTGTGGACCAAGGGTACATACATACTCTGATCAACCTTAAATGAAATACGTAACGTAACACCATCCAGCTGGAAATAACAACGTCAAAACGCACGAGAAAATAGCTGAAAACGAAACAGACAACCCCACTACGGAAAACGACACTTTAAAATCATCCATAGAGGACTGTTTCATCATCCCGAAAAAATACTACAGTTGTTGGCTTTCTTGAAATAAACAAAACTTCACCAAAAATTATCACAGTTTAAATGCAATCGTAGTATCTAATAACACCGATGTTAGAGGTTGATGCGACTGTACATATAGAATAAATGAAAAAAAAATTCTTAACTTGAAACGTATCTATCTCGAAAAGTCATTTTCGCACGTTAGACGATTTTTACCAAAGCACGTCGCATATAATACCTACTACCTACTACAATTATGAATACACTTGTAGATTTTATGTATTTATCGTAAATTTAAATATGCGAAATACAATACAGTAAAAATGATCGAAAAGGTGAGTATAGATTTTACTTCACTTTACACGTAACGAAACCTTTAATACAGGAAACCAATCTTTGGCATAATTTCAATTCAGTAAATTAATCCATAAAAATCTAAATTCGCACAAAAATCCGCAGTCTATGTATGACATATATGTATTAGTATCGTTTCGAACAGATTTATAAAGTTCGTTCAGTTTAGCTCCACGTTGTCTGTCTACCTAGCGAACGCAGACCGTTCTCGTCTGTTCTCCTTCCATCGGTGTATCGATAAATTCTAAAGCCTTCGATGAGCTTTCGCGGCTATGGTTGTCGATGACAACCGACGGTTTCGGAAGTATATAGGGATCGGTGAAAATTCAACGGAGCCGAAATATTGAACGTTTTGTTTGGCGAAACAAAACGGGACGGAATGGTTTAATTTTTATTTTTCTTCTTCTACAGGCTTTGTTTCGGTTCGCTGGCGGGTGGGTAGGCTTTAGAAATATCGGCGATTCCACGGAATAACTCTGTGTCGTATTATCTAGTTGAAACCGGCTATGGATAGTCACTATTCTGTCAT
Source organism: Dufourea novaeangliae (assembly GCF_001272555.1). Taxonomy (NCBI): domain Eukaryota; kingdom Metazoa; phylum Arthropoda; class Insecta; order Hymenoptera; family Halictidae; genus Dufourea; species Dufourea novaeangliae. The sequence goes on along the minus strand of NW_015373950.1, from coordinate 196,412 downwards.
CCGGTTAATCCGTGGTCTATAATTAACAACTTTATAAACACAACGGGCTGAGTCGTGTTTAACCCGGAACCGAATTTTCGATGGGCCCGTCACCCGTTAATATCCGACGAGTTTAAATTCATATTACGATAATACCCCACAGTGTATAATTTTCGTTTCGCGAGGGTGCGCGCGCGCCAGCGCGATCCCCAGACCCGGCTAATTTATCCGGCTCGACGGCTGCAGATTCAACCGTTTTCAATCAAAAGGGGAATACTTAATCCAGTATTAGCTGTTACGGTATCATGGGCTCGTATTTTCTATCCGGGCTCGCGGCACGCATCCGCGTCACATCGATTATCGCAGTCAGATATAATAATAGCAGCCAGGTGGACCGTGAACAACGTTGGACGCATACCTGGAAACGATTTCATGATGCCGATGAGGCTTGCCCGATCAGCCCGATCTATTAGGAGAATCGGGCAAATCGTTGGTTTATGCCAGCAACTTTTAACGGCATTCAATTTCCACATGTTTATTGGTGGATTTAGAATTACATAATTGTATTTCATCATTAGACTGCGCAGATTTTATGCATTTATGGAATATCCAATCGTCTAATATTCACTACAGTAGAAAGTTACAGAAAGTTTATTCAGGTTTTCTTGTTATTTCGAACCTACTAGAACCCTTAACGGGGTAAATTAATTTTTCTTTCCGTTCGGTCTCGGGAAATTAATCGATAAAATTCTATATTTGCATAAACATCCGCAGTCTATTAATCATTACTAGGCTGCGGATTTATTAGATTTCGCAGAGTTCGATAGGCTATAAATGCATAAAATCCGCAGTTTAATCATTAACCAGAAATTTTGAAACCACCTATGGTAACATTTAATGATAGAATAAATAGGTCTGTATTGCTGCTAGAGTTATTCTGGAAAGATTTAAATAATGAAATTTACGCATTATATTGCTAGAACCAATAAGATAGGCATTTATACTTGGTCAAAAATGGAACTGGGGAATTACATGGGAACATCAAAAAGTTCACGGGAAATTTTAATAAAAGACATATTATGGAGATTTATTTTCCTACATATAATCTTTCATTATCAATGCATTTTTCCATCCTATATTTCCTCCTCGACAAACCTTGCCTGCAGAGGGAAGCATCCTTAGAACTGAACTAGTTTACAACAGCCGCTTTTACAGCTTTAGGTGATTCCTAGTGAATTACCCTTGATTGTTTCTTTTCTCAATTCAAGAAAGAAGAAAAAGTCTGAAGGAGCCAAATCGGAGATGTATGGTGGTCATTCGTTTTCTAACCGCGTTTTGTTAAAAATGAGATATTCGTACGTATCTGGAAATTCAGATTTTCCACTATCTAATAAACAACTTTTCGAAAACGAGTGCAATTGAACAGTGTATACAATCAAGTACTGAAGTAAAACACTGGAATTCAATAAAGAACCCTTCAATTTACTCCGAGGATTCGTCGTCTATACACTGATTTTGTAATACAAAATGTCATCCTAATTTCTCGAACTTTTTGATATCCCTACGTATATATGAGAAATATGGAACAATGTATTTATGAAATGGTCACCAAGATCAGCAGATGAAGATATCACATGCTATTCGAAAACAAAATAAATGGAAATTGGCAAGATTCGCTATAAAATTTACTGAAACGCGAAAACAATTGCAGATTGTAGCCAAGATACAACAAAATACAGATTTGTATTAGTTCTTTCTTTTCGTATCGTTTGTAGGTATCTATATTTACAAAACGAATTGAATTCGAACAATTCATAGAAATGGTTTCACGTGATATCGAGTTTTCGTGTAATGAGAATTTAATTATTCAGGATTAAACGTACTTTCGGAAGAAGAAAACGAGTGGCGAGAAACCAAAATGTTTCTGTTACCCGAATACCAAAGGCTCGAGGTCCTCCTCAAAGTGCCGTCGACTACTTTTATCCCGTCAAATTGAACTTGGCGCACTTCGACAATTTCGTGCCTGATATATATTCGACGGCCGTGAGCACGTTGATTGCGCACAGTGATCGATGAATATCCTTTCGTCCGCGCGAGTTTCTCGGGAATACGCGGCAAAGCGCACGGTTCATCAAGCATTCCACTCGTCGCCGATAAATTTTATAAACGTCGAACAATATAATAGAAATTTCCAGTTCCCAAGCAGCCGCTGGGACCTCTATTGAACGAAAAACAAACGATGATACGCGTTCAAAACGGGCGTATTAATTAATGTTAAACAGTCACGCGAATACTGATTGGCGCACGATAAACCAGTGTTGCATCCCGTGTTATTCCAAAACAGTTTAAATAATTCGTCTAATATCGTCCGGCGAACGAGAGAAAAATAGAACAATTATATTGGTTCGAGCCTCGAGAAATATTTATAAAGTTCCGTCCAGACGGAAAACAGATTGTCGATACTGTGGATCATTCATGTCCGACTAATTTGATATACATATGTAAGTTAGCATTTTCAATGCACTAGATGTCACTGGTAATCGTGTGTAGCAGATGGTGGACACCTATCCGTGATCGTCGTTGAGGATAAGCAAGGGTTTTCATCAGCGATAACGATCAAAGAAAATTCCAAGCTGAATGATGCGTTCAGTTGCAACCGTACCTACTCTGTAGGAAATATTACGCAAAATAATAAACGCTTTGTAGCTGTTGTCACTGACAACGAGACTGAGGATTTTTATGCAAAATGACATTGTACAATGTAATTCGCCAAGACAAGAACAAAAGTGGAATTTCTTTCTTGCATTAACACCTTGGGACTCCTGAGCCGTACAAAAAATATTTAAAGAAGCCACATAAATATTTTACTTACATATTCGTCTTGAACAAAATTGTTTTTTTTTTGTAGAAAGAGTAGGTTATACTTTGTAATCGAAGTAGTACATAGATTTTCTATTGAATTTATTTTTATTTATACGCATTTTTGATATGGAATGGTATTCAAAATAATGTCCTTGTAACTTTAACAAATCATTTATTTTATTTCCTACTTAATAAATTCCTTAATAGAAGAAATTAACGAATTTCCGACTGTTTTGGGAAGTAATCGATAGAAACATGAATTCGCATAAATATCGGTATTGCAAACGTTAATTCGTGTCAACGTACAAGAAATCATAGTGCAAGGATAATGGAACGTCTAAAAAGTAAAGGATTCAGTTAGTGGAACCTGGACAATATTAGATAATTAGGTGGATAATATTAGATAATTAGATAGGTAATATTAGAGATTAGATAATAAGCTGTTTAAACGCTAGAAGTTTGACTGTATCTCGCACAATCACATATCAACTTTGTTTGCCTAATTTTTGCATAACAATAACGGTCATTGGCAATGTGATCGAAAAAAAGACAGAATTTTCCGGTAAAACCTGTCAAGGAAGGACACCGCTGTTTCGAATAGGCGGCGAAGTAAAAGGGATGAGCAGAACATAAAGCAGTCGTTTAGACCAAGGGCGACAAATTGTATTTTAACAGTTTAACAACCTGACCGGAGGGATTCGACGGGTATTACAACGACCAGGTATACTGTAGTGATCGAGAAGAGAAGTCGAAAATTTTGACCATTCAAGGTTAGCGACAGACTATTTCCACTGGAAATTTTCCAGGTATACCGCTTCACTACCCAGTAGTTTCATCTCCCGTCTGGTTACTCTGACAGGCTGGCCGCGTTCAAACGACAGGAAACGCCGTACCTGCGAGCCTGTGCTCTTTGTCACTCGGAAGGAGGGTAAAGTGACGTAAATGCAAGGGTCATTGCAGGTGCGATTCCACAGTTGTCAAAGTGATCTTAAGACATTAAATTTTCTCAGTGAATGGAACGAAAAAAATCATCGGTTAAGTACATAATATGTTGTAAGAACGTTTAATTAATATTGTGCGTATACAGGGTGTTAAAGAAAAGAGTCTAAAGCTTTAGGTGCTTATAGTGTTCACCCAGTGGAGCAAAAAAATATCTAACCAAAATATTATGTTACAATAAACGCACATCATTTATAATTATAAAACGTATTTATTAAAACTTGCATTTATCATAATATAAACGTTAAACTAATAAACAGAACATAAAATAATGAATATTTGAGTTTACAAGAAACATGTGACCGCGTAGCACATACTTGAAATGATCAAACGGAAGTGAAAAAAAAACTGTAATTACAGTAGCGCCATCCTTGTTTCGGCCGCGACAAACTTAGCTGCATATTATGTAAGTCCTACGATTAAAAGACGATTATTTTCATATTTGTCACAGATGTTCAATATGTCTTCCTCTATTTTAATAAAAACCTCTCAACTGCGGATCATAGATTGCTATACATTTTGAAATATTCCTTCGGTATCTCGTATTGTCTATTAATCATACAACCTTAAATAAATGTACATTCTAAACCAATTTTTCTGTTTACGTTCAATATGTTGCAAAGAGACTTATAGTTACGGTATTGAACGGTCGTAAATATAAAAGTTAATTTTACACCGAAAGGGTTGATTTTAGGACCTGTGTTGATTAGACATTTTCTTCTCCTTTCGGTGAACATTATATATAAGCCCCTAAAGTCTTATTGCTGGACCCTTTTTATGAATATCCCATATATGTATACGCAAAAGCTTGTCGCTCGAGCTTGGACAGATATTAATTATGGATGTTCTTTCGCGTGCTTTACAATCATAACAATGTTACAAATGATATATAGGGTGTCTGTTATATAAAAGAAAATAGAAGACATGCAAATTTTACATTAAAATTGAAATGTTATTACTGTATCGACTCTATTTGATTACTAATATAAAAATGGAAAATAATATAAACAATATTAAAATAAATATTAGGAAATATGTAGAATATCCCCATTTGTTCTTACAACGTGTTAAAAGTTAAACGTCCCGGAGTTCAGACATATCGGATTAAATGTAGATCCGTGTATGCAAATTAAATAGAACTATAACAGAGTTCCATTTTCTATCAACCTAATAAAGCCTACTAAGCCTACTAAAGCTGGAATTAAGTTAATAGTTTCATTGTTATATTTAATACACAAACATAATTTAGATATGAAAAAGAAACAGGGAAGTGATGAAACTTATATTTTTTCTACACTTTAAAACAGGAACTTCTACCGGAACGTAAAATACCGGTATTATACGGGTATTTTCGGTTGTACCTTCGCCCTATACATATGTATGTATAAGCCCTACCCTTGTAGAAACCGAAAAAATACCGGTATTTATTTTGGTTTTCGGTAATATACCGGTTTCGATATAGCTTTGATGGAATCATACCAGTATCAAAATCATACCGGTTTAAGTCTCTGCTTTAAAGTAAAATCGGTTGTATTATTCATCGTCCACGCTCTTTTTCTGTACTCCACTCATCACTATAATTTCTTGAGATTTTAGACAATTTTATCAAATTAACGGATGTACGAGAATTCTTTAGGAATGTAGTTAAATGTTAACACACGACTGAATTTCACATTAAAACAAAACGATATTTAACCAGCGTTCTCGAAGCGTAGCGTAGTTTTCCTTTCTTCCGATACTACCTGATCCAGATTTTCATCGTACGCGTCGCATAACAGCGAGGCAATCGTTTGCGTACGAACGAATATCACTACACCTCTTTTTTCCCTCCCTCTTCATTCGGCTTCGATCGTCCTAGATGACAGTTTTGCGAACACGTATGTATGTATTTCGTATCTGCGCGTTCACTTCCACCCGCCTGACGAGCGTCGATTTCGTTCGCATTTAAAAATCGAGGGGTCTGAGAGGGACGACAGTAGTCGGAATTTTACTAAATTTAATTGAAACGTGGATATTATTCCGGATCGCTTTCGAAATTGAACTGAACGCGATTTAATTCCAGAGCAGCTGTTCCGTTGAATTCCGTGACTGTTGTTCCATGGTAATGCCTGAGAATTTGGATTTAAAGGGGTATTTACATATTCCCTTCGGGTCATCAAGAATATCTCATATCCAAGGAGAAAGTTCTCTTGTATGTTACAAGCAGAGACAGAAGAACGTTACATGTTCGCGAATGTTTCGATAGAAAAATTCTGGTGAATTCGAAAATCCAAAGTTTGACATGTCTCGAACACGTCACTCATCTACGAGAATTATTAAAATGCGAGAAGACTACCGAAAAGGTCTTTTATTTTATGAAACAAGTTGTGTACGAATAATAGATTTCTTGATCATTATCACATTTTCTGAAAATTCCATATATTTAGTTCGTTACATTCATACAGAATAACATACTTTATACAGTGTACAATTAAACCACTAAATACCTCAAATTTTCCTAGTTTAATTACCTAACCCAGATATAACCCATTATTACACTTACTGCTATTTCACCCATTGTTTATACTCATCGCTGTAATTAAAGCCTGTCATCAACAAAGTTCTCGTCTGGATCGTGTCCTCCTCTTCTAAGGAACTTACGAAAATTATATATCCGTAAGACCATCAGAACCCCATTATCACGTTGAATAGTACCACGAGCCCAACAAAGCAACAAGAATAGACCACCATCGATAAATGAAAAGACACTTTTCTCTTAACTCCGGAAAACCAGAAATTCCCCTCGAATCAGAGCGTGTCTCTCTTCATTTCCATCGATCGTTGTCAACCCCTACTGTCAGTTCCCGAACGGCGTTAAAATTAATGTTTCCTCGACAAGCATCGAAAAAAATCCCGATCATTGTACCCTAGCATCACAGCCGGCGGTCTGACCACTTGACACATAGAGGCGGGACAGCGTCGACGGAATTGCACGCGGATGCGTCCACGACAGACACAGAGGGACAGGGGGTGACGGAGGTCGCAGGATCGAGTGCTGGCGTCCAACGGCGCCGTATACATACAGGGTGTCCTATCAACTTTGGTCCCCTTCGAACATCTCCTTTATTTCAAGTAATAGAAGACAAGATTACTTGCAAAAGTTTTTTTTTGCAAAAAAGACAGAACATGGCAAAAACAGTTTCTTCACAAATCAAGGATTAATGAAATTTTGTTTTCTTTTAAATAGAATGTCTAACTCTTTGTATACATACTTCTTCTCATAGACAACCATTGAGATATGCCTCTTCTCATCGCTATAAAGGTGGACTTATATTATCCGTACCGACACCTAACAGTTTCGTATCGGAAATGTTCAGACAACAAATACGAGTATTTATATTATGCGTTCGTCGGACGGTGGCATTTCATTAATCAATCAACAGAAAGTCACAAAAAAAAACATTTTCCGTTGTGTTATGCTGATACGTGTCTGTGTGCCGATATGATACGGTACGTATAAAAACCTACATTCAAGAATACTTGTCGGGTCGGATACATTCCGTGTCTGTGCGGGTAACATAAATCGACTTTAAACGGTAACTACATTATAGGAGCGACTATCGATTATTATCGATAAATTATGGATATCTCATTGATAATGAACGATATATCAATAATATCGTTAAGATATCCATAAAGCAAATAGAAGTGACTGTGGTAGAATGCAAGGCATTGATTGTAATAAAATCATTTAAAAATTATTTATTTTTATTGGAACTTATTACAGACAACATATTAGTGTATTTTGGCTGTAATATTGTCCTTTTATTTGAAAGAATTTGTATACTTACATATACAGTGTGAATTATACCTACATTATAAATATAAATACAATACACACATGTAGTTTTCTCGAAATTACATCGTTAAAAATATTAAAACGTTCATAGATATAAATGAGAGTATAAGGGCAAATATTGATAAGAAAGTACAAAAAGATAAAATCAAATACTACTTACAATTTTGCATCAATAAAATGTGAATTGAACTTTTAATATTTTTTAACGATATAATTCCAAGAAAAATAGATGTGTGTGTTATATTTATATTTATAATACATAATTTACAATATAGATATAAATATACAAATTCTTTCAGACAAAAGAACAAGATTACAACCAAAATACACTAATATGATGTCTGCAATAACTTGAAATAAAAAAAAAGATTTTCAATGATTTTATAACAATTAATGCGTTGCAGTCTACTCAAGCGTTTCTATTGACCTTAACGATGTTTTAACAACATATCGAAATATCGCACCTCTACGGTACATGCTACTTTTCGTACCACATCATTCAAACGTGTTAGTTTTCGTAATGAAAGACGAAGCATGCTTCTTTTCGTAGCCAACCATTCAAATAGTCTCCTTGTCGTAGCGAAAAATGAAAGTTACTACTTTTTCGTGACAACGAAGACAAACGTGCGGATCTTTCGTACGAAAAATGAAACTTGCTACATTTCGTAAAGCATGTTGTTGTGTCGTTGCTGCAGCCATAAAACTTTTCTGAGTAATAATGCTATGTCTGATTACTCGAAATAACGGCGATACATTTGAGTGGGACCAGAGTTGGTGGGACTCCCTGTATACGTGCACGGCCTCGTCGGCTCGCGTACTGCGCGCGACACGACAAGTCTGAGGGTCGGTACGGCACAGCATGGGAATGTGTAAGGCGATAATAACGCGCTCTAACGCTCGATCAATCGGATTAGCCGACATATACGCCACGAGCGACTATTATTACGGACGGGCTCTCGTACCTCGAAATGCTGTCACGCTTCGTTTTATGGAAAGGTATTTTCCATGGTAATGGCCCCGCGCACGTGTCCCGAGACTATTTCGACCAGCGTCGATTTTATTGTTCGCCGCCACGAGGGCAGCGTATGAAAGCCGCACGATTGCATCGATCCAGTGAAATAGATCGAAAGATGACTGGCAGTATGAGACGGCGCTGATTTAACCCCTTGCCCTATGATTTTCTTGACGTCTCCCAGATTACGTTGTTATCGATAGTTTCCCAGAAACGAAAAGAATTCTGTATCTATCGTAACTGTACTTTTACTGTAAAAGTTAAATATTAATACCAACAACGTGGTACTTCACGTCGACTTGAAGAAAACCGAATAATATTCCTTTTTTGTTGAATCGATTTTCAAATAGTCGAGTCTGACTCGATGTTATAGGGCAAAGGATTAACCTGGTACATTGGCCATAACTATACAGTGTGTCCCAAAAAAATGGGACAATCTGGAACGTGTATATTGTTTATGCAAATACAAATCGAAAAGTTCTTTACCATTTTGTAATCTGAAGCTCCATTATATTAGCAGTTAAACGAATTACAATCAACTGAGCGGTGGACCAGACGTACGCGCAGATATACAGTCAAGAAGTGCACGTCCCACGTCACTGGCCCCTAAATTTCTATTTGCATGAGGAATATGCATGTTGCAGATTGTCCCATCTGTTTGGGACACCTTGTATATGAGTAACCTGGCTTCTGGTTATAAGTAGATTATGAATTTTATGCATTTACAGCATATCCGATGGTCCAAAATCAGAATACAGTAAAAAGAACATTTCATCACGTTTAAATAAGATTTATATTCTATTTTATTTGGAGCCTGATGAAATGGTTGGTAAGGTAAACAAATTTCTGGTTGACTTCAGTTTCTGCAAATTAGACCATGAGTATCAATATTTACATAACTATCCGCGGTCTAGTTTTCAGAGACGAGAAGCACCTTCTCGTGTGCCTATGAATTGACAGAATGGAATGCTATCAGAGACTAGTAATTAGACCAGATACATTTGCGATACACATTTTTAAGGTGTATTTTAATCGATCATTTAACAAGTTTACTGCTGCAGTGAAAAAGGACGTACATAGCCAGACACAATTTATTTCGGTTCTCAATTCATAAATCATCGGAAATATATACGTTTAGTGAATAGAGGCTGCTGGTCTTATTTTAAAGTATACTGCGAAATTAATTTTACGCAAAAATTTTCTAACGGTATTTAACTAATCCATTTAACTTCCATCTCTTTGCAATATACGTGTCACCCATATTTGGGTGACAGAGCAGTCGAAGTGTTAATACAATATTTAATTAGTTTTATAATAGAAGAATCGTGCACAACAATACTACCAACTCAAGAGAAATAAAAAGATCCTACAAGTTAGTGGATCAAACAAAAAAACTGTAGTAGTAATACTTTTAATAACAAAAATTTTAATAATAATTGCGAAAACAAATTCAGTGAGGAAAGCCGTGCACATTCTGTGCATACAAACGTAGTAGTTAATGGCCCCGCAGTCGACGTACTCAAAAAGACATTATTCGGACGTCGATTGTCTCGTAAAGTTTGCATTTGTTACAGACAATTCTTCCACTTCTTTTAATCATAAAAGAAAACACTAAAGCGATTCATTGCATTAAGTAAAAACTATACCTACTTTTGTATTTCCATTTTTTTGCATCATAAAGCAGAAAAGCAATTCTGTACATAACACAAGCAAAAGAAAAAAGGTTCTGTTCCCTGGTTGGCACGTACAAAGTGTTGCAAACAAGGAGACCATAGTTTCATGTGCGTGGATCAATCCAAAGCAATAGCTGAAGCTGGAGGGTCCATTTGGTTTCGAGCATAATCCAACAGTATTTCCTTCTGAAGTTTAGTTGCAACCTCGCGCCCGCTATGAATAGGATTCATTCGTGCCGCAAATAGCTTTGGGGTTCATGTTTTTTTTTTTCAGCGCGGTAAAAGTGGAATCACGCGATTTGAGAATTTCATCGATCGCCGATCGATTCGCGTCGAAAACCGATTTACCGTGGTTGCACAGGATTAATTTTCCGATAGCCTTCCGGGAACGTTCTTTGTACGGTTCGTCGAAAATTTACAAACGGAACCTTGTTTAAAATCATGTGTACTCAATTAACGAAATGTTGCCTGTCAGCGAATCCCGCAACAAAATATGTTATGGAAACAGAGTTATTAATTCATCGTTTTTCGTTATCTTTTTTACAGAATTTCTATGCGGTATAAGCTCAGCGTCTGACGTACGATAAATATCAAATATATTGATTCAATAAATTGCAACTTTTAATGTATGTTATTCAAATTTTGCCAGAAGATTAAACAGTTTAATTACATCACTCTGTAAATTAGATACATACGAACGAAATCAGTAAACGTGTACCTCGCTACATAAGTTCTTGTTGTGTACGGAGGCGAGTTCAACGACCTAGCATACTATAATATTGAAACGATCTTGGATTCAGAAACCTAGGTTCGATCAACATAAACATTAGATAATATCGAACATTATTATACTTAGATAAAATTAAACGTTCAATGTGATGAGCTTCCGTAATGATACAAGTATTTAATGAAGCGTTGTTCCAATTTCAAATGTTTAAATCAGTTCAAATTTCAATAGAACGGTACACACGTTGTCGCTATGAATGAAACATAACGGCTAGAGTAATCAAATTGCACAGATTAATGTTTCCATTCATCGAACATAGATTTCTGAATTCAAGGCCATTTCAAGCTAAAACGCTATAAAATTGAAATTACATAATGCTATTTAAAAAAAACATCGAAGATTATAACCTTAAAACTAACATTAAACAAAAACTCGGTTTATACCACCACCTAGAAGAATACAATTTTGATCTTGGAATTCTCCTATCTTCAAACCCTACAGAGATATTCACCTGTTTTGTTTCTCGTGGCAAACCCTGGACTGAATACATACGTACAGAAGATCAATTCACACCAAAGATATCTTAACAAAACAACAACACGATCAAATCCTCTTCGAAATTCACACGCGAAACTTTGATTATATCCCAAACTAGAGAAGACACTCAACGAAACGCGTACACTAAGAGGATATACGCGCGTGAACTATCCTCGATGAGACCGAATCGTTGCCGATCACGTACCACGGGCGATACCTAAAGTTCACGAATGAAGAGACGGGGCTAACGGCGAGAGATACAGTCTGGTGCTGCGGAGTTCGAACCAACATAGGCGGCAACTTAATAAAAACAACACGCCGGAAATTGGCGGGAGCCGTATTTGCCAAGCGAGGGAATTCAATCAATTGTATCTTAACCAATCCGCTCGGCGCAACTACTTCCTCGTTCCCGGTTTAAAGCGGGGCCGGCCTCGCTAATGAATGGGGTAGAGAGGTGGGAACAATGTAAGGACCGATCGACACGGTGGAAAACTCTTCTCCCCCGACGCCCGCGGCCCAGACTCGTAAATACGTTTACAGAGCGCCAGCTTTTATAGGGCGATTATTTCGTTACGAATTCACCGTTGAACTGATCGTAAAGTCTGCTACACAATTATCTAATTACCGCTGGCAATTACGCCGCTGAAATTCCATTGGCCGCATTAAACGGCCAGGTAAGGCTGGGACACACACACAATTGTCGGGCCAGGTACACTTCGATCGACGCCGACAGGTAACTCGATTTCATCCGGACGGGGCGGGTGGAAGATCGGTGCATGGGAACACGGGGTAGAATATGCGCGGTGACAAAGAGGTGGAAATAGTATCGTTAGGGGAAACAACAAGGTCTGATCAAAAAGGGACTTTATGTATAAATTATTTGTTGTTAATCTTAACCCTGAGATACCACGCATTTGCATCAGCAAAATACGATTTCGTTTTGTACTTTCTATCTGGTTAGCGTAACAGTTTTCTTCCATTTCGAAAAAAATTATTTCTCACTTTTGCAATTCAGCGACAGACAATAATTAACAGTAGATCTACCAATGCAATCAAAATGACTAAATAGTTAGTATACTCTTATAACGATGATTGAAATGTTCCAAACAATGCATTTCCTCAGATGGTTTTGCAACTTTTATTGGAGTATGTAAGTGAAGAAGTCAATTAATTTATGAACTTGTATATCTTTAACAGTTTGTCATGTGCATCATTTCAATAAAAATAGATACAGATTTATCGTCGGTAGTTTGAGAGCCGGATTAAGAGGGGGTGTAGGTGGTGCTGCAGCCCCGGGTCCCACTTTCCAAGGAGTTCCCGATCTAAGCTTTCTTCCATTTATGTCAAAAAATAACTGAATGAAATTTTATTTACTATTTTCCTTTTGAAATAATTAGGAACTGCACGAAATGTAGAAATAAATGGGACCAATATTGTTAAAATATAACGAAGCATTGTTCGTTATAATCATGAAAACCAGAATAAAAGTAAGAATTTTTTCGCTTCCTTAAGTATCTCGTTGAATTAAGAATAAAATAGATAACTTGTTGAATCTGATGTTACGAGCCGAGAGCTAAATGCAGCTTTTGCCGTAGCCGAGGTAAGGTAGTGTGTTAGGAGCGGACGAATTTAGGTAGGGATGGGACGATCCTAATGACTCTCCGCCGCCCGCACTAGTACTTCTGTACCGTCATGTGGCCCGGGCCTAAAAATGTTGGATCTGGTTGGAACGTTGGGGGTAAAACGCTCACCGGGTAATGCCCACCCTAGCCTCAATCGTGGGGCTTTGCGAAAGCTAGTGCGCACGAGCCGAGCTGGGGCCTTGGAGGGGGATACCGACATCTCACTCTCCCGGGAGACCAATGTGAACTATTAACTAAGGAGCGGACGAACCAATGCTTATTTCTTCATTGGGAGCCGCTGGAACGATGGAAAATCGTGGACGAACCGGTATTTATTTCACCTTTCACCACCAGGAGCCGCTTAGGACACGGACGAACCGATGTTTATTTCATGTTGGACGAACCGGTATTTATTTCACCACCAGGAGCCGCTTAGGACATGGACGAACCGATGTTTATTTCATCACCGGGAGCCGCACAGATTGGTAGGAAAATCGTGGACGAACCTGAGTTTATTCCATCAGAAGGAGCCACTAGGTTTTTTGGTTAAAATCGTGGACGAACCGATGTTTATTTCACCACCGGGAGCCGCTTTAGATTAAAGGAATAGGTTGGCTTTGTAACTTTGTAATTAAGAATATAGTACGCTTCGAGCGGGAAAAGTGTACTGTTGTGGGTTTCATTCGAGCTAGGAATTCGGATATGATTCAAGGCTGGTAAATGAATTGAATTCTACGTTTATAGAATAAGTAGTATAAATATATTCTAAATTCGTCGTAGGACTTTACAATTGTTTGAGTTGCAAGTGTCGCGGAAACTAATTCCTTATCTGAAGTTCACGCACCAAGAGTGCGGAGTCACGTCCAACTAATACCTAACAGTAAATTTACGTACTGTATGGTTATGAATGCTTGGAGGGGATTAACCCGATCTTGCTAATACGTCTGTCGTCTATGGAAGTCAGACTCGAAATGTGACCGTCGAGGATACATTCGTGATCCTTTATGTACCTGAAAATCGGTCCAATAGTCACGTATGCATCCTCTCGTCGGAACTGCAATTCCTGGAAAATCTAGATCGTTGCATCAGCACGGAATTGACGGTCTTTATCTAAGCCTGTACATTCCAGCGTCCAAGAAAGGGTCAAGGGTTAAGAAGAAAGCCTTCTTTGTTGTTGGCGTACGTGACACTAATGAAAATTGTGTCCTTTACTGTATTTCACAAGGCTCAATTTGCTGTAAATGCATAAAATCCGCAGTCTAGTTATAGTCAATCAAGTGTTCGTTATGATTAAATGTTATTGTATTTAGAATAAATTTCAATTTCTGAAGATTTATGAATTTTATTGTATGCTTTATACAAAAATTGTTTGCCCCACCCCGTTGTTTACCTAAGGGAGCTCCTGAAGATTTGACAGCTCTGGGACACAAAAAATTCGGGCCTGAGTAGTTCTAATGTTAAGAAATCACAGCAGAAGCTAGACTTGATTCCGACGTCCATTTGCCAAGCTGCTTTCAATGGAACAAGGAGTTTCCAAATGTGTATAAGGACAGATATCGGTTACGTTCATAATGATACTGAATGATATTTAAGATTAATAATAAATGTTTTATAAATAAAGTCCCCGAACTGTTAGATCAGACCTTGTATTCAGCTGTTCGTGGTAATTAGAGAAAATCGGCGGGGCTCGCGGTGAATCTCGCGGATAAGAGGCCCTCGCCAGTGGGTGCACCCGGCACACGAGTAATTTATCGACTCGTGATCGCATCAAGGATATAACGACTCGTTATCCACGGAATACTGCGCCGCGAATCGGGATTGTTAAGCCGACTATGCACAAGCGGAGAAGGGGTTTATGAGAGGGCCGAGGGAGACCGCGTGAAATCTGCCGGGATTACTTTGAAGGGATCAACGCGCGGAATCGTGCACCGAGAATCGTCCTGCACGGAAAGAGACTGTTAACAGATATACAATATGATTCTTGTTCACTTTGTTGCTTCACGCGTCTCGAAGATATTAATTGTAAAAGGTGATTCGTCCGTGTTTACTTACACCTGAACGAAATAAATGTTGAAACGAAGAGGGTACGAATGTTGGTTAAATATTAGGATGAAAGTACAGATTATTTTAACAAATAAAATGTGAAAGGAATTTCACCGCCGTTTCCAACAAATAAAATGTGAAAGGAATTTCGCCCGTTCCTGGCGGAAGTGCAAAAGGTGCCCCCGCACCTGAGCATCCAAACTCAGGGGCGGCGGCAGATCGTTTGTTATATGTAAATTTTGGGCTAGTAACAATAATAATAATAATAACTTTTCGTATGATTCTGAAAAATTTTAGACAAACAGAAATCAATCAAATTAATTTTATATGTAATCTTTGTAACTCTACTCGTCTACAAAAATAAACTATTTTTATGGACAGCTCAAAATAGCATAAGATATTTAGTCATGTTCATTCGATTAAATTCGTGTAGGTGATTAATAGTCGTGTATTTATCAACCATAACACCATTATTATGAAATTTATGGAATAAAGATTCATTTAAAATGCAACCGTTTATTTTTTAGGGATCTTTGTTTCATTTTATGACAATAAAAATTAAAATATATTCCTTTTGAATGATAAATGGTAAAAGTTATGTATACATATACATATATAATATTAATTAAATATTATATCAAATTCTTAATTAAATAACATTAAATTAATAAGGCCGGCTATACTGTGTTTGCACCCAGGCGGCCAACGACACAGGAACGGCCCTGCACAAAGTATTTGCACACTCTTCAAACGAGAGCAGTGTTTTTAAAATTGAACCAAATAACTTGAGTTTCTTTTGTGAAGTTAGAAAGATTAGTTTATTCAATGATGTGTAAACAAAATTTTAAAAAAATTGCAAACAGTCGGAATCGCGAAGGAAATAGTATGTTTTTAGTAATAAACTTTTTTATCTGAGACTGTTATGAAAATTGAATAAATACCTTTCCAAGATTTATGTTAGTTATATACATGCTGAAACATTTATTGAAATCGATTGATACAGAAACGAGCGACAGGCATCGAAAGATGTAAAAAACTTTAAATTAACTACAATTGTAGGTGAAAAGTCGCGAAAACTGCGATTTTCAACATTATTAATCATGTGTATCTCATAGGAACGTTAACCGATTTCAATGAAATTTTCAGCATGTATATATAACTGATACAGATCTGAAAAGTGTGTTTTAAATTTTTATTACATTCTCACGTAAAAAAGTTGTAAAAAGCGACTTCTATTATTTTGTTCGCTATACCGACTAATTGCAACTTTTTCAAAAATTTGTTTACACATTTAGTAAATTAATCTTACTAACTTTACAAAAAACTCGTTACTTGATCCAGTTTTAAAAAAGTTGTTCCGTACCAGCAACAGCACGATTCTACGGATAACAATTGATCCGATTAGGTTGATAGGAAATAACGTTCACTGGAATTAGAGTGAATCATGGTGAATAGCATTTTAATAAATCGGCGTAAACAATATGGAATTATACTGTTACAGATAAGATCGGTGAGTGGCCCATTTTTTCCCCACCAACCTAATACACATACTTCTGACGTGACCAGAGCAATCTCGATCGACTTAAGGATAATGAAACAATTCGAAGAAAAAAGCGGGTAGACGTGTGCCGTTATCTCCAGCTCATTTTGACGATGCTTAATTTTATCAGGAGAATATTAATTTTCCCGACGTTGGTAGCGAGAAAAGTAATAAGGAAACTTCTTTTTCTTCAAAGGGATCACTTTTTATGCGAAGTTAACAAACTGCGAATAAGTCAAAATGGAATTCTATTTACGCGAGGGAAGGAGTTCCCAGAAAAAAAAACGAAATTATTCCCAGCTAATTACATTGAACTCTTTCCAGTTCGTCTTCTCCTCTCAATCGGTTCCCTTTTCCCACCCTCCATCAACCAACTTTCTCCCGGCTTTGCTTCTCATTCACGGCCGAAGATCTTCGTTATTGGCTCGAGCTGCGCTTGAACGATTAAAAACCGCGCGCAATACATTTCTAAACCGTTTTTCCATTTCGCGGGCGAACAAAGTTCATCGAAGGGAAGTCCGTTCCTCCTCGTCTCGCCGCTTCATTGACATTCGATTCGCATCTTCGGAACCGTGTCCCGACAAAGGGGAGGGATATTTTTTTAAACACATTCAAGACAAATGACGCTTGCTGTCCGCGAAACGGGATATTCGATTACACGAATGATTTATTATATTTTTTTAATACGGATGCGGACCTTCACGAAACTGCTGACTCTTGCGATAAAATTAGCCTTAAACCTTTTAACGCTTGGACCGTTAAATCGTTATTTCAAAATAATGAGACCGATATACAGGGTGTTCGAGCTATTACTAGCCACCGTTTTTCACGTAAATAATAAGTATTAGAACAAAAATGAAAGAGGAATAGGTTCTACAGTTTTCTATAACTATTATAATAGCGCGTATCAAGTTTTTATGTTTGTAATATTTTTTGAGAAACGAAGGTGACCTTTAATTTTTTAAACGGAATGTTGTATATTTTTTTATCTTGTATGAAAACAGTGTTATTTGTTTTTTACCATTTGTACTGCTATATGTTCATTTTGAACTACTGTGCATCGCCTAGGTTGGACCACTACTGTAATCTGTCACGCGTAAGCAATTTGCATCGTATGATAGAGAATATGTGATGCTTATACATATACAATACTAACAAGTTAATTAACGCAATCACCACTATCATACACATATTCTCTATCATACGGCGAAAATTTCTTGCACATGAACCATTATAGTGGTGGTCCAATCTATGTAAGCGATGGTCCAAATTCGGCAAGATTTCTCTAAATGATTCGAGATTTGAGGCTTTTACGACACGGCATCATACGGACCCCACTAGAGGCTTTCGGCCATAACCCGTGTCCTTATGGTATTAATTTCCCAACATGTTAACAACTGACATTATTATATGTCATATAACTCAATTATTATTCTGCATTATATAAATAAATAAAAATTCAAATTCAAGATAAAAACTTTTTTTACAGGTCTGGAAATAGCAAAAAAGAACTTCGATCGAATTCGCCCCACTTTACCAAGTAAGATCTTACAATTCTAGGGTTAATCTTTTAACTCCCATTGCTGCACTGCTGGAACACACATTATAAAAGTGCGTTACATTTTGTCATCGCTTAATATCTAACTTTTGTCAGCAAGGATCCATAGTTTCACTGATCTGTGATAGATCCACATGTTTTCAGTTAAGAAATTGAAGTTTTCTCTCCAAAAACAAAGAAAAACGAAATAAAAAAAATTAAAAAGATAGATCTGTCGAAGATCGATATTTTCGAACTTCAAAAATAACATAATACCTATACCTATGTCTCATAATTTTAAAATAACGATTTAAGGGTCTAGGTGTTAAAGGGTCCATTTGGCGCAGATAAATCTTTCTTCTGATTAAATAATTTGTTTCTTCTCTTTAAACAAGAAAGGACTGCGCTGAAAATTTTCCGTCGTCCGGCAGGATCATTTGTAATCTTCCTAGTCTTTGCTATCAATCACTTCGACAGGTATGCGCTTCACGGGTAACGGCGTAAATACAAGGAGGTAATTAACGTGTCTAGACACTGCCTCATAATATCGTGCTAACGAATTTTCGAAGATCATTCTCAACAGGGGGGGTGGGTGGACGAAGGACAATGGGCGTGCTGCAAAGAGGGCGCAAGCTCGTTGGGATGGTGGCGCGATCCAAACCGTACGAAGATCAATACTTGTGTGAAACACAGAGAGAGAGAGAGAGAGAGAGAGAGAGAGAGAGAGAGAGAGAGAGAGATGGAGTATCGTTCAACATTTTCGAGGTGCTAACGAATATGCTTCCCTTACGGTCGCACCGGCTGATTCTTGTCGATAGCTTTTCATCTGGATCTTGACGGTGAAAAATTACACCTAGATCCCTCGTTCCGGGCTCCGTAGCGCGCCAACGGATTATACATATACGATCTATGTATGTGTGTGGTGTGTGTCGCGGTAGCACGCGACCTTTCCGAAAATAACGATATCGTTATTGTTGTAACAGGAACACGGACGGGAACGCCGGCAGGTTAATGAAATTGTTATAAATACAAATTGGTGAAATTGGAGTTTCCGACGGTCGGGCGCGTTTGATTGCGAGAGACTCTCGATAAATTGAACGGGTCCGCAATAATACGAATAAAAAAAAACCGTTCGACACGTGACATTCGTTCGGAGTATTATAACGAAATAAGTAAATGCTTTCGTTCAGCGACACGTATGTACATACTAAAGTGTAATCGATTGGAGTCGAATTCATGTACGTGTTTGGTAATTGTAAGGTAATTTCGCGGCGATGCGGATATTTGATTGTTTTTTCGGATTATATTTTACTAGTAGGTTGCTGTAAGTTATATCAATAGAATTTTCATTAGAATCAGTGCGACACTACATTTTCGAACTTTTAACTGTTCTTTTAATTTATGTACTTCATGGCATTTAGTTGAATTTATGTCTTCAGGGAAGATATCCCTGCTTTCTTTAAGTCAGGGAGGACGGGGTGACTTGAAACATTTAAATTATTGCATGCGTAATTATTTCATTTGTTCTGTAAACAAGTGAAGCCGTCGAGAATATTATTAATTTATATAGAATAAAACACCAACTAGACTTTTATTTTGCGTGTCGCGTGTTCCACTCCTTTGGAACTACACATCACTATTTTCAAACTGAGGATTAATCCTTTAACGACCAGTGTTGCACCGGTGCAACACTCATTTTAAAAGTGCGTCAAATTCTGTCGCTGGTTAATATCTAAGTTTTATCAGCAAGGATCCGTAGTTTCACTGATGTGAAAGAGATCTTCACGTTTTCAGTTAAGAAATTCAAGTATTCTCATAAGAAATTCAAGTGCATATATCATAAGATCCGTTTAATATCGATATTTTCGACTTCAAAATAACAAGATACAACATATAAATCAGTCTCATAATTTTGAAATAACGATTTAAGGGTCTGGGCGTTAAAGGGTTAACGATACCTGATGGATCTGCTTATGGAGACGTCCTGTCCATCGGAGATATCAACTGTTCAGGTAATGTATCATGTTCAGGTGATATTCTTTCCCGATCTTGACACGTAACATCATCACTCGACAACGGTCACACACTAATGATCATCGAGGAACATAGGAAAAGGAAGGACTGAGGAATGGTCATAATCTACGTAAATTTTTACTTACACGAGAATGTGGGGGTCGTAGGAATGGATTGAACACTACTGTCAGATCATTTTCAATATTTTCGAATTCCGCACTGAACACAACGACAGCTCTTCGCAGACTAATTCTCAGGCAAAGGGGATTCCAATATATGTATGTATGTATATCCAGAAGGTTTTGCAAATCTACGACCCCTAATGAAACGTGTCTGAAATGATATTTCAGATATCAAAAGCAACATAACACATGCACAGTAATAATGAAGTCATAAAAGAATTAGGACATAAAAAAATTATAAAAACGCATATTCTGGGGTCACCAATAATTTCAATTTGTCGAATACAATATTGTACGACTCAATTTTTTATCGGCAAAGTATATACAGAGGACATCGAGTTGCCCGAGACTCGAGACTACCTGAGGAGCGCAGTCGATGGGGCGGCACGCTTAAATACCAGAAACGCAGGACGTCACGACCTTTGTCGGACTGCGTCGACCACAGTTTTAGAGTGTCCACGAAATAAAGAAATCAGTTTTAAACACGAAAAATCCCAGAATACGAACATACTTTTTTCAAATTTTTTTAGACTTGACTCGATGGTTAAATTTACAAATCAAATGTGTGTTTATATTTGAAAAAAATGACTTTACGTATAAAACAAGAAATTAGTTAAAGAGAACGATCCTTTACGATTAAAATGAACAACAAATCGAGTTTGTACTTAAACCCCTCCTATTTTCACATTGACTATAACATATTTCAATTTGAACAAAACTCCACATATCGTGCATCTACAAAAGTAATCCGCTTGGCGTGGAATGGCCAACATGTATTGCTTAATTTTTACGCAAAACGTCTATTCAATACACGTATAATTTCA
Organism: Dufourea novaeangliae; assembly: GCF_001272555.1. Taxonomy (NCBI): domain Eukaryota; kingdom Metazoa; phylum Arthropoda; class Insecta; order Hymenoptera; family Halictidae; genus Dufourea; species Dufourea novaeangliae. The sequence goes on along the minus strand of NW_015373950.1, from coordinate 175,024 downwards.
TTCGGTATATTTGCAAAATTTTTACACACATAACGAACTTTCGACTGTCCCATCGTTCAAACGTTTTTCGTTACTCACAGTATATATCACTTTCACGGAAATAGATTAATTTGACAAACCATTAAATGCCCGTACGTAAAAGCATAGCAGCGAACGTAAAACAAAAGAGGCGATTTTTTTAATTTGTTTTATAAAAAATACGGGTTTACTCGTTTCGTTGGTCGTGCCACGTGAAATGCTGTTCAAACATGTTTTGCATACGATATATTAACACGAAATCGACGCACGGTAACCGATGTGGGGATAAATCACGACAATTTATGATTAATCATACCATACCCGTATCACGTAAAACGACCGATGCCGATAGCTATATGTACATAGTATTTCAATCGAGAAATTTATTTCACCAAAAATTCATAGTAATCGTTCTTTTTTTGGTTTTTTAACCGAGGGTAGCTAAAGCAAGTTAATTGAATAATTTTTTATCCCAGCGAAAGGGAAGCAACGGACAATTTTTATTAGCCACGGTAATAATGTAATTTCGTTGGAGGATCCTTCAATTCGTTTCACCGTAGCTAGAAATAAGAAACAGCGGAAAAAGCAAGGACGGACCAGGTGCGTTTCCCTGCGTCCGAGAACGATTTTATTTTCGTTTTTTTTTCTCTCTTCTGTACGCGCAATTACACGCAAGGGTATACCTTAGTCGTGGAGAAAAACCGTAGAAAAACCGCCCTTGATCTATATCTATGCTCCAGTTTCACCCTCCATTCACGCACATTCGCGCCTATCTTGAATGACGTTCCCTAGCCGTTCCATTGTACTCCCTCTTTCTTTCCAGACGTTTCACAGCATGACTACAAAGGTTTATTGCCTCCGCACAAAGAAATCAAACAAAATTCAATCCAACTTTTCGTCGTAATATAATAAAGTGATGTGCATACGTTTGTGGTGACCTCCACATAAAAACCACTGAGCATATCGTTCACAAATATGTACTTATAACATGTTCAAATGGGATATCGGTTTAATGGCATTTAACACTAGAACTACCGACAACAAACGTACACCTATTTCTATCGGTCAATAAACATAACAAACTTTTGAAAATTGACAAATTTATAAATTAACTGATTTCTTTACTTTCATATCATAATAAAAATTGTAAAAGATCTAAAAAAAAGTGTATTGTTATAATATTTTAATCACCGTCATGAGAGTGTACTCAGTAGTCATTTTGACTAGTTTGGTAGTATTAATGTTAAGAGACACGACTTGGGAGAGTAAAGTTTAATTTCATAAAATTTAAATGTACTTAATTGTCTAGATCTTTTTTATTTTAGGTTTTTGCTCGTATCTATATATGTATGGAACAATACTATAAATTATTTCATTGGGGGACTACTTAGTTGAGCGACAGTGGACCAAAAATATTATCGCGCGCTTTATACTTTCTTTTATATAGATGATTTCCATGGTAATTTCATGTTTCTGTAAAACTTTTAGTTATTTATGTATAGGAATAATACGTACAAAAAGAAGAACAATATATCGTTATTGGTTGGATAATCATGAAGCTTTTCACTTTGTTACTATTATTAATGATATGTTGGTCATCCTTTAGATTTAATAACTTCCTTTATTTGTTTTCCCATAGCTACAACCAAACTTTACTCCGACAAAAAGTTCTATTTAAGTAACTTGTAATAACTAATAAATAAAAATAAAATTTTAACTGTAAATGACATGCAAATCTTTTATTTAGACGAAATTTATTCTAGTAATACTTAGAATGATACTACATATACGAAATAAATAGTATATACATATTTAGTTTTCCCTTATTTGCTGTATTCTCGACAATCGTCGAATAAATATTATCAAATATTTTTATAAACACTGAATGACCGATAAATAATAAATAACAAATGCGAATTAATATAATTGATATCAATTTCTTCAAATAACAAACAACTATTTCGTCGTTTCAATTTCAATTTTCAAATACAAAAATAACGTCTCCGTTAAATAATTGTATGAACGAAAACTACATTTAAATAATTCCCAACTCTACACTATACCAAGCAATCCCCCCGCGTAGCTACTCAGTCTCTGCACCAATTGTTTCCCGTCTCGTTGCACGCTAGCTGCTTCCCAATTTCCACCCTCGAAGAGTCGTCTATCTTTGACTTCCTTCCGCATCGCTTTCGATTCACGTATACCCTCTCGCTCCGCTTCCCTCTAAAACCGTTCCACCATTTATTTCAAATTTCCTTTTTTTCCTTTCGTAGCTCCTTTACGTATTATTTTAATCCACAATCATCCCCCTATCCGTCAATCTTTCTTTCTATTTGTATATCGTTCTAGACTTCCTCCGTCATCCCATTCGTCCTCCCCAATTCTCATGCTTCCGGCACAATCCACTCCAAGCTTTCTTCCCACTCGTCTCCTTCTTTTATTATTTTTTACACCATATTAAGCCGCGTGCATCCCTCTCACCACCCCCCTCCGCCACCCTCGTGCCCATTCATTCGTTCCCCAAACCATCCCCCGGCGGAATCTCTCCGGTTTTTTACCCCAGTCGCTTCCTCCTCGTTCGCTTCGCGAGACGGATGGCACCGGCGAAGCGGTGTGGAGGGACGGAGAACGCCGTAGGAGGCTCGCGAGACCGCCACGGGGATGGTTCTTAGGGGTGCGCGCCTCTTTTATCCATTGCCAAGTCATTCGTACCTATCGAGGTATAAACAGAAAACGTACGGCCAACCCTCTATTTCGCGGTTCTAGCACTGAGCGAGAGTCGTCGAGTGTCGTGCATTAACGTCGAAATGTATCGCCCTCGATGGCGAAACAGAGATGAGGCTCGTGTAGTTGTGCCAGGGGTACGCGTAACTGAATGAGGACCAGACACTGCGATATGCTAGAGGACAAATGAATTGGTAATGCACCACGGATGACCAAGACACGTTGAAAATGTATTCATTGAGTTTTTTCTTTTGTTCTTGAAAATTGTTTATTTATTCGTCGAGCTTCTACCTTGTTTGTATAATATGCGATAAAGTCAGTGCTGTTGACCATTCCATTCTCGCTGTTGGCAAATGGTTATGTATTTTATATTACGAAATAAAATATTAGTACAGTGAAGGCTCCATGAGAGTTGGATAGGAAGTTCCTCGTGAGAGTTTCCATTTTATCTCTACCACGAGGACGGGCGTGGAACCTGTCAAACGCATAATTTATTACCCCCCACCCCACCCCCACCTGATTCTGTTGCGGAGGCTCTGGCTTCGGGGAAAAACAGGTTCGTGAGATGTTAAAACAATTCACAGTGCACCGTGAAAGTTTTGAAACGATCCCCAGTTTTAAACTCTCATGGAGCCTTTACTGTATCACGTATTTTTTCATGTTTCTGTGTACATAACAATTTCTTCTAGTCGTGTATAGATGATATTGCTCAAATTTGAATGTTCGTTTAACAGCTTATTGATAGAATAAGACATTATTCGACCTTTGACTGTCTCATTTGATGGAATTCAAGTGTTCAAAATTGGTACAAATACAATAGAAACTTACAAAACTCTAGTTTCTTTCAAATATTTTGAAAAGAATTCGTTGACCAGAGGTATGATAAATTGGGTATTATTATGCATAAGAACATTCTAATGGGAATTATTATATATACAACTACGATAAATTTAAAAATATTGTCAATCGATAACGAACGAAAAGTGGCATTAGACGGTTTCAAAATGTTAAAATGTTCTTGTGAATTATTTATACGTTACGTAATATACAGAAGAGTAGGTACAAGAAAACATGCATTTCTTTGGTAATTCTTAAATAATTCGGGAATAAAATGGTTAATGGCTGTTGCACGGTAAATAATTGCCATTTTTCAGCGCGTTTATGGTCCGTGATCTCGCGCAGACGACAGTAGCGTCTGGGTGTGCGCAGGAGTGGCCACGAAGAGGGTAGTAGAAAGTCTGGGCAACCGTATCTTTCCCGTCTTACGATCGAACGTATCCCAACGGGCGAGGAAACTTGCGGCGAATCCGGTGATAAATTACCCAATTACCAGCCACTTTCTCGTAGGGGAGGAAGAGGATACGCTTGTCCCAGGTGATGATTGTGGACTGGCCTGTCACGACGCATCAACGATCGTTGAAACGTTGTGTACGATTTCGTTTTCCAGCGAAACAACCGGGTGTGTTTTGTTACGTGGACAGGAATGATCGTGGCCGATAAAATCGAAGCGTAACCGACGGCGACGGGGATGAATTTTGTCGAAGTACGAGGATTAATGACTTTCCATGCGATGATGGAATCGAGGCGTGATTTTCGGTTAAACGGATTGGGACGATCGATCGGCCATTGAAAGCCATATGTAACCGTGCAGTCGCATTAGGATGCGTGTGATTCGATTAATAATGCACGCTCGCGGAAATTTAGATGAAAGTTTCGGATTAGGGCGACGGGGGTGTGCAGGTTTGGCGGAGAATGGGGGGAAGGGGTTGTTAATTGAAAACTGGCATAATCGAATCGCGTGAAATAATATGTTAAATGCAACGTGTACCTACATACCATGAGTAGAGTAAAGGTTCGATTTTTCGTGAATCGATAATTCGCTTAGTTGTTTGACCACGTTGAAAGGTTCATGATCGAATCAACCGCTACCGTCGATGTTTATTTTCGCCCGGGACACACGTTAATGGAGCTGTTACGGACACAGACGCTGCCTCGTAGTGCTCATGAAATTGCACCGAGCACGCGCAAAGAAAACGAAAGACATTTCGATTTATCTTTAGAAGGAATGAACTAATAAAGAATTGTGGTAAGCAGACTTCCGGGGAGACTTAACTGACTGTATTGCATTTCTTCTGGTTATGAGTAATTGAAGGAAAGTCTGTTTTGTTTCTCTTCTCTGGAATTCGCGTAATATTAAAATTATGTGCTTGAATTGGAATCGGATTTCGAAATATGATTCAATCTTGGAACAAAGACACGTTGAAAATGTATTCGTTAAGTTTTTTTTGTTTTTTAAAATTTTGAGTTTATTCATGGAACTTTTATCGTTTTGTATGATATGTAATTAAGTCAGTGCTCTTAATAGGCTGCTACATTGGTAAATAAATGTCAGTTTGTAGGGCGTTTTATTTCAAGCACCTTAATGATTTTAAGAAACTGGGGTTAATTAGTTTGTAACTCGTTGGTAAACGTGTATTAATGCAAATTGATTTTACATTAATTAAGAATCTTCGTTTAAATTTAATTTACAGTTAGACTGCGGATGTTGTGTATTTATAGAAATTCGATAAATTAAAACGCAGTGACGTAAAAACTTTAGTGTAAAATTACGGATTTCTGAGTCTTCATTTTACAATTACCGAAGTCGTAAAGGTGCTTCCGTAATATTAGTTTAATTTATTATACATATTTTGTTATACCATTACGTATATTTTATCTATATTACGATATTATACAATTAAAGTTAGTATACATATATCTGACAGTTTTAATTCTAGCATTAATAACGTGTACATTATTTTTAATAGAAAAAGCTTTTAATAGATGAAATAAAAGTTTCTTTGCTTTTACTTCATTTAAAATGCACCATGAAAATTATTAAAACTTTGCAAACGAACGGTTACATTTAACATGCAATGATCCAATACCATTATTACATAGTAATATTTTTATTCGGTTGACCAGAATCATTAATAATAATGTTTCCGTATTTTATTAAGGAAGTTATTTTGTATTCAATTATTTCTCCAGAATAATTTCACTGCGTACAGAGTTGTAGAAAATGCAAAAAAGAAGCTTCTTATGTAAAATTCCAATTTCAACATTGAAATATGAATTTATGATGTAAAAATCTGTATGAATTTTAAATTAATTTAAAAATAATATTGAAATAATAAAAAAATTGTGTTGTGTAATCGATTAATAATTTTCAATAAATATGTCCGTTTTTAAAGAAAACTCAAGCGTACGATATCGAAATGATTTGAATATCACTCCGATAGTGTACGTGGTGCAAGCATTGGATCATGAATTACTAGGAATACGAAATTTCTTCGGTACCCTAAGAAATGGAAGCCTGAAACGTACGGCCAATCGCGAAATTCCTTAGATTGAGCTTGATTTCACTCGGCTGAAATCGTATAGTAGATTCGCTGACGCGTCCTTTTCATCTTTCGCCTATTCCACCTAAACTTCTACAGTGGCGGCCGCAAGAAAATTTCAAATGGATATTTTCGTATGTATAGGTGCAAAAATAACTAAACCATAAGTCGTCAACATGTTATTGCACATTTTATAGTTTTACAATAGTTTGTTCAGCGCATAAAATAAAAATTCCCTTTAATAATTATCACACATATCGCGCTTCAGTGAACACTACTATATTTAACTTATTATAGTTATTTACGTAAATGTATTTCTCTGTGAATTTGTGTATCTTTTATTAAATAATATTTAACTGGAATTAATTTTACTTTTATATAAAACTAATACAATTTGAATTTAATGTGCCGCGAATAAATGTAACGTTACGGATGAAATGAACATGTAAAAATGATCAATAAAATTATATTTGAAAATTACGCACAGTGCTGTGATTCGTTTTTTTTATATAGAGATTATACCTGTGTCAGTAAATAACCATTGTACAAAAAGATCTTTTTACAGTATTTCACAGATTTTCAAAGCACAGCATTCCAACCACGGTATTGACTCTTGCAAATTTAAATGTAGTCTGTGCATGGAAATGAAGGTTTTCAATTACCGATTACTCGAGTGATTCGGCATCGGTGCACACACGTTCACGGAAGAAAAAAAGAAAACGAAACCTGGCGCGGATAATTACTGGCGAGAAGTATTTGCTCATTAAGTAAGAATATGAAATAACTGCTGATTCCCACGTGTATGAAATAGCAGTGTTCCAGGTTAGATTTAAAATTTATATTTTCATATATCCCGTTGAAAATAATGTCCGTATTATTTTTAAATGAATAGAAAATGTTCTTAATAAAAGAAATATAAATGTTCGTTTGCTTTTGGTTTCTGTAAAGCTTACCATGAAAATGAAAAATTCCGCATATATCCACGATCTACGATAAAATTAAACAAAATGATTGTAAAACTACAAATACTATTTTCTTATCATTAATCTTCCTGGAAGAACCCATTCTTCTTGCCCGTAACAAGTGTCTCTTTGTTGACGGAAACTGTGAAAGGTATGTTTAAAACCTCTTTTGCTGTAATAACATTGAAAATAATTTTATCGAAATTATCTTCAGTACGACGACGTTAAACGTATTCTATAACGAAACGGCAACATGATTCAATAGCATGTACATAGATTACGATACTAAGCAATTTTAACTTTTATATTGTTTCTCATCATTGTAAATACTTTGTTATTCCTCGTTATTATTGATTTCACATAATGCACATTTTTGCAATAAACTGACTGCAATTGTAGAATTTACGTTTCGCCGCTAAGTTACACTTGGCTTTGTCGGCCGTTTGTATTATAATACTAGATCCACTAACTTTCATTTCTCTTCTTCTACCATCATTGAAATCATATAAGTGCCTCTGTTAGAATTTACGATGACCTTTAATTTATAATATATTTTATATTATACAACGTATTATACATATCAGTGTAGGGTAATTCAGATAGAGACGGCCCAGTTAAGTAGTTCTCAAACTATCCTTTAAATGCACAATGTGATAGTGTAACTAAATACGGGGATTCTTCGATGAATGCGACAGAAGGAACGGTATTGTTCCCACTACTGTGGGGATTTCCCTCTGGAATCAATCAAAATAGATTAAACAGAAGCTAAGAAGAGGCTTGGCTTCGGGTAAAAAACAAATTTATGAGGGTCCGAAAAACTTTTCACCTTGCCATTAATGCTCCGAAGCGGACCCGAGTACGTCGCACTCATCGAGACATTACTGAATGTATGTAGCTATACTTATTATTATCGCGCGTGGCTGTGAATTGTATACCGTAGTTTTACAAAGTTTTGACGCAAATCAACAGTTTCGTTTCTGATAAGAATAATAATTTTATATTAGTCATTAGAATTAACATCACTTTGTTGTTTGAGAAGATATTTACACCGTTTATAAGTGTTTAGTAATTAATAGTTTTCCGTTCGATGGAACAATTTTGCCAGTAAAAATAATTACAACAAATCTGTTTAATGAAAAAATACAATTTTTATCGAAGTGATCCGTCTTACTCGTAAATTGTAAGGGAGAAATGGACCACACCCTAAAATTTAATTTACTTATTTTCGCATCTATTTATGAAGCTATTGTATTATGGTAGTTACATGTTCTGGAAAAGATTCATTACGCAAACTGGCCAGTATAATATTCAGTGATTTTTAAATATTTAAATCAGCGACATTTTTTTAAAACGCGGTCCATTCCGACCAGAATTACCGTATTATACATCATAATTTAGTATACGTTTAACGTTAGTAGGTAGTTCCAGCGTGAAATTTTCTCATGATCACCGCTATCCTCGCGATCCATCTCTCCGCCCGTCGGAAAATAATTTCGTCGTTCGGATTGAATCATCCCCACAAGATGGATGCCGAATTTTTCAACGTTTCGAAGGACGGATGAGACGAGAGGGGTATCACCGGGTCTGTATCAACCATCAGACTGTATCTTCTCCCGTGAAATACGTTTCAATACCTATCACCTTATGTTGTCCCCCAGATTTACGGGAGTGCGCACGGCACGCCACATGCACGCGATCGTCGATGCGTGTATAGGGGGATGAAGGGGCGCGCTGGGACACATAGGGTCGTCTGGCAGAACCCGTGCGTTGGTATCATTTTTTATACGATCATAATCGGTTCATCCGTTGAATGGTGCCGAGCAGCCTGTCGTTGCATAAGTAAAATTTTGACGTTGATAAACGATTCGCTTGTCGCGGATATATTAACACTCGACCCATCTCGTGTACAAATAAAATATATTTCACGAGTGTTCTGGGTGAAAAACCGAATTGCAGGAAATAAGACAAGACGATTTAACGGAGGATTTCAATTTTGGGGGAAATATTACTGGGTGAAATCGTTGAAAGTAGAACCGAGAAAAAAAGAAATGGAATATTTAGATCGAGCTCGAAACAGCTTTGAACACTTATTATTAAGTTCAAATGTTTTTAAAATTATTTAAATTAAATTATAAAGGGAGGTTTAAATTTTATATCTAATAAGTTATTTTGTCGATTGTTACATAAATAAATAATACAAATCAATTTCTGCGACAGCAGAACTCTTAAATGATTATAAATAGGGATATTGATCTTATGCATAGGCAAAAGTTGTTCAGAATGATGGGTTTGGCAATATATTTCAACGTCATCGAAATCGGTGTTGAGGACCATGTTCTCAATAATTACTAAACAAACTTCTGTTTATTCCTACAAAAGTCTATATTCACACGAATATCCACAGTATACAGTCTACACACTGACATTTAATTCCCCAGATTTATTCCACCTCCGTTATAATCACTCTTCACAACACCAAAACTCTCCCCCGTTCTCCAAAGACCCGTGTGGTTTCAATACATTCCCAGCGTGGCGCATTTCGTAGCTCGAACAAAATGACGTAATTATCTCTCGAACGCATTAGAACACAAACACACACGTACACACGCACGCACACACACACAGTATTCCCTCAGCAGCCGATTCTCCCATGCACCGCAGACGGAGTCGTTAACGACGCCTCAGAAACCTACAACAACGAGACACGCTCGATTCTGCCCGTAACGTGATATATCCACATTTAATATGGGAACTCGTGCACGTGGGATACACGTTTGTTCTGATTTCAATGATACCGAACGACAACCGGAGGGGAGGTCGAGATTTTGATTAATGGTTCTTCGTTTCTATGGACTTGTAAGTTTCTCGACCAACATTGGTAGCTCGATCCTCTTCATTTCTCTCTCTCTGTCTCTCTCTCTCTCTCTCTCTCTCTCTCTTACTCCCCCTCTCTCTCCATTTTCACTCTAACCTCACTCGTACACCTTCTTTGTTCGACGTCCATAAAATACCGTTTTCTTTTTCGTTTCACAACGGCGACACAGAACTTATGTTACACCGGCTGGGTAATATCAAGCATGAAACATTACACTCACACAGTCCAATTCAGCTCAGGGAAGGGGTGAGGAGGAAGAAGAAGCGCAACCGCGTGTTTCCGGTCGCGGTCGTCGCGGAGAAAGCGCGTACATACGAATGCACCGTTCCACCATGGTCCCGACCTCTTTATGTGGTTTCCACGAAGTTAGAACACAGAGGAACTCTGAATCGGACCGCGGTCTTTCGTTCAATTCGATCGACGACCCTGCCAGCCAACCGGGGACGAATGGGGTGAGGGGGTGGGAGGGTCGAAGAATTAATTTCCGTCGCTTTGTTCTTGCGGTCCAGCGATTTTTCAAAGCTTCTCCGCGCGCGTAATGCTGCCCGGCAAGAAAATGGACGGGAACCGTTTCTTTGTACGCCTTTGCGTGTGCACTCAATGTTGTCTTCGGAGAGGCCCCGTTGTTCTCGCGATCGGGACAGCGTGTTAAAGGATCTTATACTTTGAGAGTTTTCTATAAAGGAAAATCTGGTATACGGGGAGAGAGAAAGAGAGACGGTGTACTTCCTGGATCGCTATATGCGAGGTAAGTGAAACAAGTTGGGGGTGAATGAATTTTATAAAATATTTTTCATATTGTACGGTAAGGTCGGACTTAAAGGAAGAAAGTTATTTGTTATTCGAATGAATATGAATAAATTATTTTAAATTATGGAGTTACGTGGTGGTTATGGAAGTAGCTTTAATTGCAGATTTGTTAATTTATTACTTGTTGCTTAAGACTAGAACTACTGAACCCGTCAAAATGACGAATTTCGGATTTTTTATTTTACAATTACTGAAATCCTGGAAATACTTTTATCGGAAATTATGTTAATCTCTAATTTCTTATACTATACTTGATATTATAGTATACTAAGCTATATTGCGTTATATCCCTATTACATGTATTAATATATTACACAATTTATCTTACAATTAGCATACATTCAGTGCTAGTAGTTCTAGTGTTACTATCGGTACACTATCTTATACTGTTTGTATGTAGCTTTAGTTAATAATTTCTTAATAATTATTTATTAATTGTTGTTTAATATTTATCGGTTGTTAGAGAAACATTCCGTGTCTATTTTCAATTACTCTATCTTATACCGTTTGCAAAAGTTTATGAAGACTAATGATACTTATTTATGATATTAATGAAATATATTTCGTTCAAATAGAAAATGTCGTTGTTATTTGCGATTATAATCTTATTGTGCCCAATTCGATTACATTACACTTCTGCAGAAAAGTTTCGAGAAATATATGAGTATCGCTTCTAGGATGGATATACATAGTAATTCATTTCTCGACCGATCGAGCCAGTGTGATTCGATGCACCATTAACTTCAATTAATGTTCGTACGACCAATTTTCACGTCTCCATATTTTCGAAAATTTGTCCATAAAGAGGACAAATAGAGTACTATATCCCCATTTTTCAAATGTCTAAATAATACCCTGCTATTATAACATTGCATTTCTTTAAAATAATTGCAAACTAAATGGTTAACAAATTTTTTGTTTAAGTGAAATAATTTTTATTAGATACTCTTATGTCTCCACTGTAAGCGCCCACAAAGTTCATTTTGATCAGTTTGTTAGTTAAACGGTTATGATTTATTGAAAAAACGTTGACGCTAGATTGTAAACAGTTGTTCGAGATACATTTATATATTACTAAAGACTACACTACATCTAAGTGTCAACAAAATCCGAAATGTTAATCCAAAGATTGTTCAATTTCGCGTGGAATGACCCGACACTAAAGGGGAAAGAAGGGCCTTAAGTAACTCGACAAAATGTTTCCGATATTGCGACAGTTCATTTCCACTGATTCTCTGATTTGAGATCGTACGGAACCGGGGCGAAAGAGCTCTCCGTCCCATCACAATTTTACAATCCCAAGCTGTTAAAACGGAACGAACCGTTTCGAACAACTATAGTTCGGTCCGTATCAGCGCGATACACATTTAACCTCGTTCCTCCGTCGTGCGATCAATGTTTGTCAGGGTGTATCGATGCCGTTTCGTCGCTCAAACAATCGAACGAATCCTATTATTTGCAATTGACGGAGCGTGTGGCAGCTGGTGCGTAACACGCGACCCTGTTGTATTTAAAAAAAAGTGAACGAAAAGCGCGAAAAGGAAAAGGAACAAACGGAAAAATCTTCGAACGTTTCCGGCACCGACGCCAGCGGTGCACGTTCCTGGAAACTTTTCCCTCTAGACACGTTTCTAACAAACGGATGCCAGTTTGGGGCCGAGACAAAAGATCGTGTGTGCCCCCTCCTCCACAGCCGTGATAGACCAATGTTTGTCATCGGGCGCGAGTCGACTTTAAAATCAATAAAGTATGGGTATCGAATATGAGACATTGTGCCTAATATGAGACCCCGTAGTTAGTGGTGGGATCGATACCGATACTATTGATAATATTTATTCGATTTAATACCCAAAGTGCTCAGTAACCTGACGAAAGTATCGATACCTATTTGATACCTACACGAAAGATCGATAGTTTCGGCAGTATGTTTATTCGAGCCGCCGAGTGTTGAACGACATGGATTCTGACTGAATGTGGGGTCTGGGTTAGGATAGAATGTATGCTATCGCCGTGTTGGCGATACACATACTCTTATCCCTTGATATACATGGTTTTGCTTCTATACGGTTCTTAAATTTAAAAAAAGGAATAGTTTCTATATTTTATTTCGATTATTTTACTCTCGCGTATACAAATATATGGTACATACAGTGCATGGTTTTTATTTTCACTTCTTTGATTTATTATGGAACATTGCTAATTTATATTAATGTGTTTTATGGATAGCAAGATGGCGACGCAGAATGTTTATTTTGTTCATGCCTTTATTCTATGGACCATGCTGGTGAACAATGGATATAATGCACCAAGTGCTACAGATGGGCTTCAGAATATTGTGGCGCTACTGATGCTGTCATTATGTGTCTAAATTGTCTTAAAAAGACAAAAAAATAAACATTTTAATTTTAAATGACAATTTGAACTTTTAATTTTAATGTTGGTAAAAGTTACGTTTAGTGGATGCAGCTCCGATGATCTTGACTTTGACACATGTTGCGAAGGAGACTCGTCTAAATAGTCCTCAAGAAGTTTTAGTCGTCGCTCGTTTTTTATTAAAAAGTTATTATCAAACAAAGTTTAGTATCGTACATTAGTAGTATTGATAAGTAAAATGGCCAATGACCTTGACTTTGACATATGTTGTCAAGTTTACCCTTCCGAGTGACCTTCAGAAAGTTTCAGGTATCAAATGTTGTTTATTAAAAAGTTATTAAGAGAACAATGATATCTTTTTCTCGATCTGTCTCTAACCTACTCTGAAGCATTATACTGATCGGAGTTAGTTAGAGACAGTTCAAGTAAAACAGTAATTCAAAGTTGGTTAGAGACCTTTCACTGCTTAAAATAACTGGTATATGTTGCAAAATGTTTTTCCTAATAACTTTTTAATAAAAAGCGAGTGACAGCTAAAACTTTTAAGGTTTTACACAAAACAATATCCTTAACAATACATATCAAGGTCATGGTTATCGAATCTGCACCCCCTAAACATAACAATTACCTTAATTTTAAGCAGGGTCTCATATCAGGAGCACTTTTTTGAAAAACCATTCATTTTCTACTCTTCTATGTTTTCTCTATTTTCATGATAAATAATAATATCTATGAAACTAAAGTTTTTCTTATGTAAGTACGTATAAATGAATATTGTAGCACAAAAATTTGTTCCTTTCTATTCCCCGATATTTGATCAAATATAAATGGAATTTGATACCTATTCAATGCCGTTACGCTACATTCCAGCCAGCGGATGAATGACGAATTTATGTAACATCACAGTGTAAATATAGCCGATGAATTTACGGCCCTGCATTTGCGCCCCGTCTAAGCCGAAAAGGGTGGGGCCGGCGTGTTATCGGTTTCCTTTCCAAAATTAACGTCCCTCGTGCGATCGAACGTTCGAAATTTCCACGTTGCTGCAATCGCGTCGCGAAATAACGCGCGTGTCTTCGATAAGACGGTCACTGACACCACGAATTCGTTTGCACGTGGATAATCTTATCGGAGCGGAGAAGCAACGGCGCTTTCTTCGCCTCGACCCCGTCGATACGCTAGATAAGCGTGAATTCACAGTGTTGGGCGTCAAGGGGGGATCGTGAAATTTATTCAACACCTTCCCAGCCAGACCAATTTCTAGTCTTCTTGAATGTTCGCCGCCTTGAAAGTGAGCTTAGGTTGTCGGCTGTTAAAACCTGGTTGTGTGGGGTTGTTGCGAGATCAGCTACTTTTTTTTTTCTCGCCCAAGGTTTTCTCCTAATCTTCCATCCCTTGTGTATACCTAACACCTTCGTCATTTTTATTATTCTCAACTTCGTTTACAGCAACAAAGCAATCACAGTTATGTTCTCAATGGTAAATGCCAACAGTTTTCTGTTTCAATTGTCGTTCACGAAGTGTATGCTATGATACGTTATTGATGTGGTATACTTCTATCGTTTTAATCTCTATAATAACAGTAGCATTATACATACAATGAATTTAAAATATTCTATAAGGATACTTTCAGAAAAATACACAGTAATAGTGTATATATTATTAGATTCTTATTCTAGCTAAAATAAATTGGTCACAAGTTACACCAATCGTACCAAACATTATTAAATGTTTGTCGCACGCACATAAGATTTTTAAACTTTTTGTTTATATTGCTCATTTTGGTAATTATTTGGAATAGGTCCATCCTCACCGATTTCAACTGTGTGGTGTGTCTTTAACTAACTCTGATTAATACATACTACCAGTCATAAATCTAAGTTTAACAATAGTTTTTTGTGAATATCCGAAAAATAGATAGAAACTCGCCTATTGTTTTGGGGGAGTGGCTGCCACCCCTCCAAATCCGCTCACCGCTAACGAATTTAGTCTCAGACCTACTTCGATCATTCTTTCAAATATGTATCTTCTCTTAAATATTGCATACTGCCAATTTTTTCAAGATCAAGATCACTCGAAACGTTGACCTTGGCAACATAGTCAAGGTCATACATGAGATTGCCCTTTTGCTACATAATTACCCGTACAGAACAGAATACAGTATACAGTATCGAATACATTTTTGCGAATATCTTGGAAACTGAAGCGTAGCAGCGGTAACATGTATGGGAAAAGTTATTTAAAATGATGACCTTGACAACATATTTCAAGGTCATTGAAATCAGTGGTGGACCTATTTCAAATAATTACCCTAAGTTTTTTCATATTCTTACCATTATACATATATCAGGACGTATACTCCGTAAACAAGAATCGAAACAGAAAATGTCAGAATTTATAGATAAAAATAAAGATAATTGTTTCGTCAGTAGCTGAAGATGAGAATAATAAAATGTAAAAGTATACATAGTATTCATGACGAAAGATTGTTTGTATTCGCGGAATGTCGCTCAGGTAATTTGGCATTATCATAGAATGGCAGCGTTTTGGGTAACTGTTATCAATCGCGTCGCGTCACGCGTATCAACGAACACCGAATTAATTAATACAACAGACAGACGAGACAAACGCTGCGTTTAATCGGATCCCGTGGCAATCGGTCTCTGTTGAGGGGACATATTTAATTATAATCGTGCACTGTAATATCTTCAGTCTGGATCATCAGGATTGGATGAAAGCGAAACTTTCCCTCGAGAAAAGAGATATACGGTACAAAATATGTTAAATTAATATTTAACGTTATTATGATAAATCAAATTAAATCAAAACAACAGATTATTATTTTTATACAGTGAAAGATTTAAGTCGTTATTAAAATTTAGAGTTTTTTGCCCGAAGCCCATCTGATGAACAACTAATTATAGTTGCATTCATCGTTGGTAATAAAGTAGACAAAATAGTGAAAGACATAAAATTGTGGTTTTGTAATTATTTTTTAACACGATCAAAATACTTGATCATACATTTTGATTGTTTTACTTGTGTAAAAGATTTACTAGTACAAAGAGGATAGCTTTATGTCAGTGTAATTCAAAGAGATGTTTTAAATGTAGGTATAATTTGCAACAAAATTAAAGTACTTAGTATGAATATGGAGATAAACTGCGAAAAATGTTACTGTGCATGAATTTACGTTGCACTTTGTTGTCGAGCTCATAATAACCAGTTAGCAAAGGCCCTAAATTTGTACAAACAGCTACTTACGTAAAAGAATGTAAAGAATGCTTCGAGCTCATTACTCACCTGAAACAGAAAGAAGAATATTATTAATAAGTTATCGATGCATCTTTAATAGAAGAAATATTATTCTAAACAAAATAGTCAGACTTTGATAAATGAATATGATTTAATACGAAAAAATAGAAATAGTACCGATTTCAATAATAATGTCGTCTTGCTACTATGATCGCCAGTTTGCGACTGTCGAAACTGATTAGTCCCATTCCATAAATATTCGCGTTAAACAGATATCGCCACAAATGATTGTATCATTATAGTAATATGTAGTATTAAGCACAGTTGAATTCACAGAAACACATTACTATGAATTGAAACAGCTTTCCACTGCTTCAACGTTTTACATGGAAAAATTTCTGCACCGTGAACGTATTAAATGGTTAGAAACGTGTAAAAGGAGAATCAAAATTTTTCTCAATTTTATTTGATATTTACTGCTACGAAGAACGATATGATGCGGGTGTGCGTGGCCGTATGTTTCCATTAAAATCGAAACGCACAACCGAAAGTACAAACTGCAGTCAGAGGTAAAAGCATCCGAAAAAGATTAAAAACTGATTCACCTCTCCGGCAGAAAATGCGAAAACAAAATGTAAATAATTGCAATAATAATTCTTATAAATTATCAGGACTATTACGCGTTGACGTTGTCTGTTTCCATTCAATTATTCGAATGAGCCGCTTTTATTAATGAAAACGTCTGCATTGGAAGTTTAAATTCCATGTATTGACAATAAGTTATTATCAATAACTGTATGGGACAGCATCAATCGGCGATGATACCGCGACGTATCTTACGATTGATTTCCGAATTACAAAAAACACCGTCGTCGAAAATAATTTCCGTTGTTACTGGTGTACAATGAGAAACGAGATAAAGCTGATTAATGTCCGCGCGCTCGTGAATATTTGATAAACCCGATACGTTGTAAATTCAATGTTTGACATCGTTTGCGCGATCCTGCGCTCCCTTAAATCGAAGCTGTTCGCGTTACGCGGAAAATATATCGGTATTAAGCACTCCAGAAATTACATTTCACCCGTTAATCGAGGAATGTAAAGCAGATTAATTTAATTGGCTATTCCACCGTTGAAAATCCATTAAGATTTATTCTAATCCGATTAATATTGTTTCATTTCACGCAATCGTTTGATTAAATTTCCGCGATCGCAGGACTACTTGTCATTCTCAAACGCTAAATTTGAAAACTACCGTATTTTTCGTAGATGCATGCTTGTACGATTTTCTGTAAAAAATCTGTATTAATTTCTAGTAGTTTCTACGGCATCTATTATTTCGAACACTTTTTGTCCACTTTTCGTGGCAAGACCCCACCGATAAAATAAAATCAAACAATAGAAGCTAGTAAGCTTAACTGTTACGAACATTAGCTTTGAATGCATCTAATATTTTGTTCACCGCTACATAATTGAAATCCTTGAAAAGATACGTAAGTTTCTTTTACCTTTTCAGCGTTAACATCATTGAAGGCAGCAGGGTGTCCGCGCTGAAAGTAGACAGTCCGTTATTTCCTAACCTATTTCAAATACGAGAAAACTGTTTACATAAAATTGAATGGCACGAGGGGGTGAATTAATGGGCTATGGCGAATTTTTGTTAACATTATTATTTTAAGAGATATGAAGGTGAAGTTTGTTTTTTTAAGTAGATTTATATCTTTTTCTTAGATCATTTGATAGTGCGTTTCAAGACGAATTCAGTAACTGTTAATGTATGCACCCTCTTCTAAATAGTTTTCGAGATATTGCGCTTACAAATTTACTGATTTACGTGGAACTTGAGGCGGTAACAAGACCACCTGCCGTGTTTCCTATTCGAGCAGGTTTTCTTCCGTTGAAGATCAGGAAATTTTTAAGCGCAATATCTCGAAAACTATTTGAAAAAGAATGTGTACATTAAGGTTGCTGAATTCACCTTAAAACGCACTATCAAGTGTGCTGAAAAAATATACAATATATAATTCTATTTAAAAAAAATTAAACTTAATTTTTATATCTCTTAAAATAATAATGTTAAAACAATTCGCCATAGCCCGTTAATTAGCCCCCTCATATAGGTACTTCGATTTTATGTAAACAGTTTTTCGTATTTCATATAGTTTAGAAAATAATAGCCTATATATTGTTAGCGTGAACACTCTGTGTATTAACAAATACATTGTTAATAAAGAAGAAAATGTATCAACTGCTCAATATTTACTATGGCTCTCCATGTATCTATACCATTATACTTTGGCCATAAAAGCGTCAAAAATAATGTGAATCTAAACTTTATTACTATATTTTTAAAATAATAGTGCATTATTGATTGCTACATCCAATATGAACGCTTTAGCAAAGGGGAACGAAATATCTAACCTCGAGTGAAGTTCATTGACTCCTTTATTAACCTTTAACCTATAGAACCCTTCAACAGTTTACTATATGTATACGTGTGAGACTTGGGCAAAGTGTCAAATACCAAAGTAGTCTAGACTCGAACGAGGTCAAAAGTGTTTAGCCCACCATCACTAAGCCACCTATGAAGTTTCTACAATTTTGCTGATACCATATAATAACTTATAAAATTACAAGCAACTTTTATACTCAACAACTTTCTCTACTTCCGTTAGTTTTGAAGATGCCCAACGAAACTGTTCTGTTATTTCCCATTTTGGTGGCTGTTTTCACCCCCTGAACACAAACACGTGCCACTACATACCCCGACACAAAGATAGCACCTACGTGCTATCTTTTAGTTTCCATGATATGCTTACAATTCTTTAAATGCAACAAATTATATACACATCTTACATCTCAGAAAGACGGAAACTATTCGTAAACTAATAATATGTATATAAGTATCACAGACAATCGTCGCATGATATTTTTAAATCATTCAAAGTTCTGTGATCTCTCGATAAGTGTAGACGTACTAGTAATTTCCTGTGGACAATTTTAAAAATGAGACATGGAGAAGAATTAAATTAATCAGAGATAGAAGAAATTATTACACTAAAAAACAAAAATCTATCAATTTTGAACATTGCAGTTCCAATTAAAAAATAACTAAAAGTTTTGGATGATTTTTTGAAAGATTCTGATAGTTATGGGAAAAAGAAAATCACAAATTCATTATCTAGAATCTAGATAAACAGTTTCAAATAACAATTAAAAAATGAGAAAAAGTTTTCCGCTATTTCTGTTGATTAAGGGTGAAAAGTTTAATTGTTATAACAAAATATATAGACACTTGTTAAATAATTATTTAATCTTATTAGCTGTTTAAAAGTTAGGATGACCATTCTATGGTCCGTTCAATGAAACGAGTCAGTCAAAATAACCAGCTATTGGTTAGTAACTGTCTCTGTCCCTGTTCCACCTACTGCAGAGATCGTAAGTTGTCGAGTATGTACACCGACGAGCAAACGCGGCTTCCGCTGGGGGAAAATGTGAGGTAGACGAAGGGCCTCCTACCATTTAGTTTTGGGAGTCACTGAAATTTATGCCTGTTGGAATTGGTAATCTCAAATATGGCGCCAAACACTGTAAGAAACAAAAGGGAAATAGAGGGTGTGCTGTCGCGAGCCCTCGTAGTAGAGTAGTAAGAACACTAGAATAGTAAGAACGTGCACAGTAGCATTAAACAAAGCCTGTTAAAATTATATTCTTTAGTTATTGTAAGATTGTGAGGAAACCACTATTATATTAAATATAGTTATATGTATTATCGAAAGCCTGTGTAAAGTTCATTATTAAGTAAAACTCTGCTAATAATTTATGTAAAAAAGACAACAATGCCAAATTAACATTTTGTTTAAAATTTATTTCAGTACTTGAAATAAATTTACTAAGTGGTAGGAGACTTTTCTTCTACGCCACTTTTTCCCCTAGGGGAAGCCGAGTTTGCTCGCGAGGGTACAGTGGACTCGTGACATATTGCTGTTTGACATATTGTACTCCACACGTATTATACTTTCACGTACAGGAATTCTTTCTCCCACCACGTTGCATAGGCTGCCCTCACCAACACGATCCAGCTCTTGCGCAGGCGGTGGGGCTGTGACTGCAACGTCAGAACTTACCTTGGAGGGGGCTCTCGATATATTGCCACCTCTATCAGCCTCTTAACTCTCCTACAGCTCCAGCCGCAGCCATATATCAAGAAATCACTGAGACTATAATAGTGCACTCTATCTCGATGTTTTCCTAGAAGGTGATCCCGCATTTGATTTGTCGGTAACTTATGATATCTGCATAATAAAGGGTCATCACCTCCCTTTGTTTATAATTACTGACTCGACTCGTTAGATGAGGTATCTACAAATGGGAGATCTGCAAAGCTACACGTCTGAAGAGTATATACCAATAACCAGTTACAATTTGGCACATTCTACTACCAAACAGAGTGTAGTTTTGAATAAATATGCACCTGGAGTAAAGAAGTCAACATGGTTGCTATAATTATTCGCTTGCGTACAAATTCTGTTCATTGGGTCGCTATTGTTAAATCTGGACGTGTATAGTGAAACTCTAAAAAGTGAGGGAGCTCTAACTGGTCAAACATACAGGTGTATTGAAATTTACTAGTGCCGTGATCTTTGCATTATTAGTTCAACTTTTAATAATTCTGTGTAGAAAATAAAGGTCCGCTACAACTCTTCTATTTTCAAGTTCATTTATATCGAGTTTTCGCATCATCTCATTATAGCCATGACAAAATAGACGTATAGCTTGGCCCGATTGATATGCGATGAGACAAAGTATCCTGTGTTGATTTTTTTCAATTTATTCTCCGAATTTCGTAAAGTGTGATGACCATATTACCGATGCATACTGAAGTAGCGAACGCGCAATAGAGTCGTAAAGGTAGTATGGTGTTGGGGTCTTCGGAATCTCTCCTATTTCTAATTATGAAACCTATGGAGCTATTAGCTTTAGATACAAAGTTTAGACACTGCTGCTTTTCACTATATGTGTATTATTCGAATAAAATTCTGCCCAACTCTGGCCCAGACGCAGCTCGTCAGACGCCAGCAGGGCTCATCAGTCCCCAACAAACAACCACGAATCCCTAAAAGAACGAACGTGTGTTGTCGTTTGTCCTGTTCGTTAGGGGATTCAGCTGGTGAGCAACAAGTTTCACGTCCATGACGACCAGGGTATCCGAGATTGTCACGTCTGGCCGCATGTCGAGAGATCCGAAGATAATGTTGTGAAACATGTAACCGCAGGCCGCATGTATTACATGGCTCTAACAATAAAAATGTCGTGGCCAGGTCCACGTGGGGAATTACGTCAAGCTAGCGAGCAACAGAGTCCGATTCGAGTTTCGCTGTCGACAAGCTGAATAACTTTGCGGCTTCGTTCGTGAAACGTTTTTGCAGGTGGCGCGCGTATTGCGCTAATCCGCGGCTACGATTCAGCCGTTCCCTCGGGTCGCGACGTAAAACCAGTTTCTCCTGCGTCTTTTGAATACGATCTGGGGTATTAATTCGTGCCAACGCGGGCACACCCCGAAAACGCGAAATGAACTTTCACCAAAGTGGCCCAGAGAGTTAACAAAACGTCTCGCGACATTAGTAATGTTAACCCTCGTGCACTGTTCGGATAGAATTTGACCTAAATTCGGACAATAATGTTTAATTGTATTGTTTTTCCGACGAACTTGTAAATTAACTTAACACCAATAGTGCACATACAGGGTGAACCACGAATCGTGATCAGTAGAGATTACTCTATTAATAACAGTCCGATCGAAAATGGTTTTATCAGGTATAGTATGGTTTCAAGAGAGCTTTAACGTGATTATAGCTAATTTTTTGTCAATTCTTTTTTTTTCATGATTTTTCAAGTTCACCTCAATTTTTTGCAAATACACCTATAATTTTTTTACGCCTATCTGTTAGAGGATTTCAAGACGAATTCGGTAAGTATCGTAACATAACATGTATTACTGTTTTTTTCATTTGGGTAGAGAAAAGATTAAAGAAATATTCGAACTGTAATATTACAAAGAGTATCGTATGCTACGCCATTGTACGTGTTCCGATGTTGAGCTCTTGCCTACTGTTTGTAAACATTTCGTTCTGTACATTGGAACACATCTAATGATATCTACTGATCAGGATTCGTGGTTCACACTGTATAGGGGAAGGTTGCCGAATTTGGACCATCGCCTAGGTTAGACGACTATTGTAACTGGTCATGTGTAAGCAATTTGCGCCGTATGATAGAAAGTATGTTGCGTATGTACGAATTCGTTGCTCTAGTTCTTAAGTGTTCTATCTCCAATAGAATAATTTGTAAACTGAGAAAACTGAGTTTAAAGTTTACAAAGTTTAATATTATAGAAACAGGAAAGTAGTGAAATAATTAAATACACTATAATATCATCTACTGAATAGCTATTTATTACAATATTTAACCAAATTTTATCTTATTATCAACATAAATTTTTACTTGTTGTTAGTATTTGGAAATACAACCATTAAGAAAAAAGAACTTTTAAAGTTTCGGAGTTAGAACTTGAAAAAATATTTGTTGTTTTCTCTGTTGAATTGTTTTTATATTACGATGAATTTGTATTTTTTGGACCAATGATACGCACGTAGATTGATTAAGTAAATTGTTTGGACAAATGGAGTTAAAACAGGTAAGAACTCGGGCGACGAATTGTCAGTACTGTCAGCAAGCATGCGCAGAGGGTATAAATAATAAGGTTCTGTGAAACTGGAGAAAGCAATTTCATAATTATACGTACCAATGGATTTTCACGATAATACACGTCACTTTTTGTCATTTTATAAATTTGAATAAGTTGTAAAATAAAGTTACAACAAATTTTTAACACAACAATTTGTTATAAACAAATTGTATTTTGGACACTTTGTTAGCACCGTACTGTTGCACATAAAAAACCATGAAACTTGCTCGTTAAAAGTTTTTTCCTTTTCGTACGGTTATCAAGATATACTGAAAAACCGAAAAATTTGGGAAACTTTAACCCTCTCGTTCCCAAATTATTTAAATAATATCAAAGAAATATTTTGTCGTATTTCTGTGTATATTTCATGAAATACATATAAATGATTCACAAGAACATTTTAACATTTTGAAACCTTCTAATGCTATTTTTCATTCGTTGCAATTTAGCAAAAATTTTATTTTTATCACAGTTATATATAATAATTCCCATTATAATTCTTATGCATAATAAAACTCAATTTTTCATACCTTTGATGAATAAAATCTTCTTGAAATATTTGAAAGAAATCAGAGTTTTTAAGTTTTTTTAATATTTGTAATAATGGACAGCACCTGAATTCCATCAGGTGCAGGAAACAGAGGTCATATAGGCAATGTCTTATTTTGCCAATAAACTTTTAAATGCACATTCAAATCTGTACCATACCGTCTATTCAAAACTAGAAGAAACTATTATATACTCACAGATAAGGAAACACATGACACTAATATTTTTCTTTCGTAATTTAAAATACGTAGCCATGTGGCAACTGTGGGAATTAAAGGGTTAAGGGGTGATTTGACCCCCTAAGGCTTAAAGTGAAAGTCGGCTGAAAACAAAAAACTATTTGTTGCAATTGTATCTATGCGTGTGAATGGAGTGAAATGTATATCACTACTTTGATGAAAATTGGAATCTGCGGGTTGGGAAACCTTCCTTATATGTTTATTTAATCCAATCAGCACTATTAATCATGCACACATTGTCTATCATACGGTACGAACTGCTTACACATGAAAGTAGTTGTCCAACCTAGGCGATGATTCAAATTCAGCAACTTTCACCTGCAAGGTGTCTTCTTTTAATTGTACACGGTGGAATACAGTAAATCTTCGATGAGTGTTCGAATGCTACTCGACACTGACAAGGGAAGGTTCCTTGGCGTAACACTGACTTTAATGAAGTTCAGCACAGTGATACATTTTGGAATTCCGAAGCGAATGATACTTCTTTCAGCTGCATATGGCCATTAATTTACGAAATATATAATATTCAGTGTCGATGAGGCATTGAACAGTCATCGAGGATTTACTGTATCTCATAAGTAGCTGAAGGTATCAAAAGAATGTACTAACATAGGTTGTTTGGTATGAAGAGGAATAGAATATGGTATAAATAATTCTTTTGCAGGTGGATTAGTGGGAGAGATATCAAAGATAAGTTCCTTTTTTTTTTTAATAGAATGCTATATCTTTTTCGTTCGTGAATTAATATAAAATATTTTGGAGTTGGATGTTTATCAGGGTTTGGTAACACATAACCTGTGATCACGTTAACCTGATTCTTTCGAACTTCGCTAATTTACGAGCTTCTAATGTACTTGAAGTATCGTTGGAAAATGCTGTTTGAATCTGATTGGTATACAAATACTTTCTACGCCCAGAGATTCGCGTCGAAGCGAACGAGCCCGAGTTCAGGCATTCGGTTCAAAGAGAGGATCGTTCTTGCGTTATTAACGCGTTTCTGGAAGTCTGGGGAATTGAATGATACCGAAACGACTGGAAATGTCGATGCTTTGTACTTATTCGAATTTGCTCCAGTTTGCAAGGAAAATAAACTTCGATCACGTTATACCCGTGCAGAATCGTTATTCTGAACGATTCGCAGTAGCTTGAAACACCTGGTAATTGGAAAAAATATGAGTCGATGAATTACGGAAAGCGACTTTTGAAATATCGAGAAATATTCTGCTATGCATCTTCACTCGTGGAATCCTTAGTTTCTCGGTGAGCGTTTTGCGTTAAACGCTAAAAAATCACTACACGTTGTTGTAAATCAATTTTCTAGCTTATTTATATACAGGGTGTAACAAAGATGTTGGAGGACCAGGAAATGGGAGACTCGTGAGGTGATTTGAAACAAGTTTTTCCTTAGCAAAAATGGTATCCGAAGCTTTGTTAACGAGATATTAACGAAAAATCGCGACCAATCAGAGCGCGAGTCTGCTATTTTAACGTTGGCTACCAATCGCAGCGTGTAGCCATCCTTACCGCGCAAACTCGACCAACAAACTCGCGCTTTGATTAGTCGGGGTTTTTCGTTGATATCTTGTTAACAAAACCTCGGATAACATTTTTGGTAAGGAAAAACTTGTTTCAAATCACCTCACGAGTCTCCCATTTTCGGGTCCTCCAACATTTTTGTTACACCCTGTGTAGCTCCTCTCTTGTGTCATTGTGTCACAGAATTCAATATGAGTTTTATTTACGAGTGTTCCTGAAATTTGTGTAAAATGATTTCAAACTTTTCGCGGTTATTCATACAGGACGAAACCGTTATTAACGATTGCATTGAACAAGCGTTTGATATAGAAATCGATTTCTTTTATAGATCTAATTTTTTATTACGTATCTCTTTTAATCCTTTCTGTCCTGACGGTATTCTGTAGTACCACTTATATTGTAATAAAATGCTGCTATGAACCAATGTATACTTAGAATCCGGCTGGGATTTACAAATATTTATTATTTCTTTGAAGTTCTCTCTTAGAACTTTATGAAACATTGCGTTAGACAAAATTTGAACTATATTTAATCCGTGGTAATCACACTTCATTCTACCACCCACTGTAGGGATACTGCTGTGAATCGGGATTTGCAAATTTTAATATCTTATAACATTTAGAAATAAATAATAATGTTTGAATAAGACATACGTTTTTGATAGAGAATTTCCTCAGGAATCGATTAATGATACCCGTATTTCATGGAAAGTTTTACGGTTTCCATAAATGGTAATTAAAGAGAGTAAGATTTTGAGAACATCACCTTTTCTTATATTTTATGTCATTTTTCGTAATATAATAAAATGAAACAAATATTACTGGACTTCACAGCAGAAATGATGTACTACAGTAAAAAAATGATGTTGTTTAAGGTATTTTAAAATTTGGATATTTTTAAAGTGGAGAAAACAATAGAATCAATGATTTATGTGTACAAAATGAATTGATAAAGTATATAAGAATTACTTCAATCTTCGAGGTGTCAGTTATAGAGATACTCGAATAGTTCGTAGATTTTAATTAATTATTAATCAAATTCTTCATATTTAACGTATAAAACTATTTTTTCTATTGATAGAGATGTTAGTTAAAACATTTTTATTTAATAATATTGTGTTCCAAACTGAGACGATTTTTAGGTGAAACAGCACGTGACATGATAAAATGAATTTACGCTAGGATCTTAAGGTGGTAGTAATTGGGCCATTTACCCTATCATGTATCGTCATCGTAGTATCAATTTTCCACTTTTTTCGACGATAAAAACGTACAAAAACGTCTCAGAAAGAAGCACTTCGAAATGGCACACGTTTGCCGAGCGGAGCCGGTGATGCACGATAAACACACAGCAGTAGCGGGCCGCGACTCGACGGAACGGAAATCGCGCGCGAATCATGCCGTACCCGCCCATCCCGGTGATTTTCATTTCCTACACGGCAAAAAAGGAGTCGTCGTAAGAGCAACGGGATACAAATTCACCCAGTCCACCCCTCCAATCTCCATTTAAGTTTCAAATTAGATTTTTCCTTGGCAATCTCGGTCGAGCGGCCCCGGCTTACATTCAAAGCCCTCTCTTTGATCAGAATGGCTGATCGATTTGGCATGGAATGTCTCACTTACCTTCCGCTGTTCTCTCGGTCCTTTCTCCGCTGTTTCCTCCCGTAAGTCTCTATAGCTCCCGGCTGTCCCCTCAACCGATGGCACCCGACGAATCTCAACGACGTTGCTCAATTTACGTCACGCCGGAAGTATGGCACTTTTCGCATTCGCGGACACGCGCGGTAGCGGAGAAAAAGAAGAAGGAGAAAGAAAAAGAAGAAGACGAAACTGGGCTGCGAGGAAAATGGAAACGAAGTGGGACGGAGCTGCTTTATTAGACCCGGTCCGTAATGAATCTTCCGAGAATGGCCCCGGGTTCGAGTAGATCATAAAATGCGAATTACATCCGCGCTGTCGCCAATACACGTGCAGCTGCAGACGACCGATCGAATAGGCGAGATGATAGGAGTGTCCTCGATGGGAATGGGATTTGAGGGACCGAGAGAAACGACTAATCGAAAGGCTGGAGGGAGGCGTCAAATATTGGGAGAACTGCTCGAGAAATGGTCTCCATCACCCCCTCCCGGTTCCCCTCTTGATGAGCACCGAACGGGCACCTCCTGTTTTAAATGCATGAAACGTCTGGGATTCTTTGGTATGATTTTAACGAAGGACTTACACTGGCTAATAGTGCCGATCAGTAGCTATTTATAACCTGGACGGTTACCTAAATTTCAGTAATAGCGAAATGTTGAATATAATATTGTATAATGAGGGTTTCACTTTGATTGGAATCTGTTAGCATCCGTAAGGGAGTTAATAAGAGTCCATTTGATTCCAATTTCTGTAAATCGGTTCCTAATAATGTGTAGGTATTTGCATAGACAGCCAGAAGTGTACTGGTTACTGATACTGATTCAATGCAGTTTGCTGTGTATGTGGTATTCTTTTTGCAAACTTATTGTGACGTCATACCATGAGAATCGATGGTCGACTTGGATGGAGTTTGCTATAACTTTTTTTTATAGGCAAATGTTCATGTTGAAAGGGCGAAAACAGCCCTTAAAGATAGGGGTGGAAAACATTTGGCTGAATATCTTGGAAACAAGACAAAAATTTAAATCTGCCACATTCTGTGCTTGAACAAGGAATCGACTATGTAAACATTTTTTACAAATATCCACTTGTTTAAAAAATATAAATAAATGCATTTAAAAATTTTTTTACGAAATGCTGATGGACTTTTAGTTCACGTAGATCGTTAATCTTGTGGCAATTGAGTAGTGCATAAACTAAAATCTCTTACGATCACATATCAATTTTTATTGCAACCATTTCGCATAATAAACTGTCTTGTAATTCCCAATTCGTACTTTCAGCAATGACTAACGTATTGAATTTCTTGTCACGCGCAACATATCCTTAAAACGGACGCGTTCCAGAAAAAATCTCAACTTCTCACTGCAAATTGCAATACTGTAATATTTACGTTGTTACATAATAATCTCATTTTACGAGTGCAAAGTTTCTATGATTGTAATTTACTTTAAAGAGAAGATTCGAGGTCAAACTGATACACTTTCGCCGAGTTACAAATTTCGTGGGTCCCAGGTTCGTAAAAATGAATACAGTGAACTCTAACTATATTGCCACTAAACATATTGCTACGCGAGGCATTTCCCCCTCACGCGTACTTTCGACCACACAAATTCGCTCTCCCACCAGGGTGCGTACGCCGGTGCACCAGCGCACGAACCAACTTGTGCGCAGGCGCTGAGGCCGAGGCTATGACGATAAAACTTAGCACGGAGGGGGCTCTCAACTCATTGCCATTTTACTCCCCTACAGCCACGACCATGGCAACATAGTTAAAGTCCACTGTACCACTAAAAATGAAGTAGAATGATAAACGTTGTTTATTAGGTAATTAATTAATTGAAAGAATCAACATTATACGTATCGCTCATTTGCTGCAATAACGACATAACTCAAAAATGTCAATTTCAAGGAAAATGAGTTCGAATGTTTTGATGGTTAGAATATTGTACAGACATCAGTGACTACCCTCACGTGGTAAGTTTTGAAAGTTCACTTGCGGGATTCAACCGATAAAAAGTACAGATAACAACCGTTCCTTACGTACTAACAACCTAAAAACTGAAAATTTTGAGTTACGTCATTGTTACATCAAATGAGCGATATATTAATTATACGTGTAGATTTCTTTAGTGGGTACTCGACCGACTGTTCCTTGGCGAGTAATTTGTCAAGTCTCCACCAAGGAGTATTTTTAATTTAGAAAATTGAAAAGTTTTCCCATTGGAAGGACGTGCTGCACGAAGGACAGGGCCCCCGTTTCAGGTGCGAAGCTGCGAGGAGGAGTCGTATACGCGCGTGAAATATCGTTATTACATAGTTTCTTCTAGCCATTTAGAAGACTCCGGGTATCATCTTTATGCGCTAAAAGTTTCCACCAGATAAAAAGTTCTCGCCTCAGCAATGAAAGAAGGCAAGGCCTGTAATTATTTGTTGATGATACATAAGCCGCGATATTTTCTGCAGCGGACTACACAATGTTGAGACCTGGTGGGTGGAAGGGGAGGGGTGCGGGGAGGGGGTTAGAAAGGACAAAACTTTCCACGAGAACGCTGTAGATTGGTAAGAAACCACCGGAGCGTATGGCGCCAAGTTTGCGTGACAGATGGCGACCAAAGTCTGGAATTTACAGCAAACGTCAGCTGATGTTGCAATTATTTCTGCCATCTAGTTTTGCTCGAACTTGGAAACTGGCCTGATTGTGAATCGCGTTGTAATTGATAATGTAATCTCGATTTACGCGATCTGATGTCGGTACACAATTTCTTTGGCAGTAACTGCATTCAATTTACCGCCACTATGATTTATGCTGTGACGATTTAAAAGAAAATATATTTCTTCTCTTGCTACTGTGCATGACATCTTCAGATGTGGTATCAATGATTTAATTTCACTGTATACATGTATTACAGTAAAAGCGTTAATTCGGAAATGTATACATTTCCTAGTCAATGGATGCACTTACTAATCTGGTTAGTGAATGTATTCACAAGGAACGAAATTTATACTTTTACTAGTAAATGCATACATTTACATTTCTGATCGAGTAGAAGCATGCAGAAACAAAAATGCATTAATATCAATAAACACTTTTGCTAGTTCCAATAAGCACATTTAATCATATGAATCATATAATTTATAAATTGTGACTTAGCAGGGACGCGTCTTGACAGTTTACATACCTAGGTAGTAAATTTCACGGGTACAAATCATTTAGGTTATACAATTAATATCAATAAAAACAATAGGAAGAATAATTTTCTATTAATTATGTAACCGAAGTGTTTATTTTACATTAGAATTGATGCTTTCTAAGTGTATTAAATAAAAATATAACCTAACCAAACCTATGTTCTTATGTTTATTAAATAAAAGCAACCAATATTCTTAAAAAGGATCCCTAAATTATGAAATAAAGTGTTGAGTACTCAGTTTTTATTTTTCTTCATTAAACATACCTATATTTAAAAAAAATATACTTTCGACATTATACTTTTACTAACGTGCAGTAGGAAATGTATGGATTATCTAGTAAAAGAATACATTTACTAGAAATAGTATACATTTTCATATTCGGTTCATACTTCCGTATGGCAGTGTCCACTATTTAATACAGAGAGAGTTGACTTATTTAAAAATATAAGGAAACACAAACTATATCCACCACTGAACATGAGATCTCTACTCTGCGAACCAAACATTAAAGCATGCGTCCAGGTGTACTGTTTTTAAAAAGAATGTAAATTTCAAATCTAAATAATTGTAAATAACATCGGAAATGCTATGCACGTTTTTATAAATCGATAAAGTCAAAAAATGTACGCAAATTCATGTAAACTATATGTAAAACTTATGTAAACCATATAACTTTCAATCGAGAGTTTCTTTTGGGTAAATACACAAAACAAAAATGCATACATTGACTAGTGCATGTATACATTTGCTAAACTTTACACTTTTACTGTGGACATATACATGTCATACAATTTTAAATCTGCTTTCGTTCTCTACGGTATCATGATTTTGGCACCTCGAACTGACCAAAACAATTAACACAGTATTATATCTTATTAATTTTAATACTAATAAAATATAAATGCAATGGTGTTGTTTGAATGTAATTTGTAAATACCCAATGGTAGGAATGTATAGTCGATTACTGGGCAAAATAATTACGAATTGAATTTCAATCTGTTCTTTTTTTTTGTAGAAACGAACACAAGAAGGGGATGTGTGTCCATAGTTCATGATAAATATTTGTAACGCGATACTAACGGTGTAACTAATACAAGGAAAAATATTTTTGATTGATTCAATTCACTAAATATGATCGTTTCACAGCCAGTCTTTTAAACGATATATGCGGGCACAGCTGCGTGGTTTAATTGGATACCGTGGTTTGCTACCGAATAGAAACACCGAATTGTGTACTCCTTTTTGTACGCAGCATATAATTTTTTCTTTATAATTTCCGACAACAACCAGTGACATTCTGTTTATTACATGTATACGCATTCTTCATTTCAATGTTTTAATCGTATAAAGGATTAACAGATTAAAGCTCATAATATACCGACACCAGATTCCGGAGTAATGGAAACCTAATAAAGGTAGAACTATACATATTGTTGCGTGGACGCGGCATGACTTCCGAATAAATAAAGGCAATATTAATAAAAAGGAAGAATTATTTATTTGGAGAGGAGGAGTACTTATCTTAACACGTCTTTTCTATTCTATAGTCGTATCAGAGTCGTGATACGAGTTGTTTTATTTGTTGCGTGGACGCGGCATGACTTCCAAATAAATAAAGGCAATATTAATAAAAAGGAAGAATTATTTATTTGGAGAGGAGGAGTACTTATCTTAACACGTCTTTTCTAATCTATAGTCGTATCAGAGTCGTGATTTTAAATAATTCTTCCTTTTTATTAATATTGCCTTTATTTATTTGGAAGTCATGCCGCGTCCACGCAACAATACAACAGATTGTACACATTCCATTTGTTGGCTTTTTGTTGTTTCGTTAAAGAAATCTCCTTTCCTATTTTTATTGAATTTAAAGATCAGGGATTTTAGCATTCTTTGTATAGTTCTATCTGAAGCAGAAGGTTTCAAATTTCTGCGTAGCTTTGTCGTCATTACTTTTTCATTTCTGGAGTTTAAAAACCTTGCTTCTCGTTTCATTCGTGTTTTTTCTCGGGAAGTCAATAAATACTTTCTCCCTCGTTTACTTTTCGTCTTATTTTAGTTATTTTTGACCATGTACTTAACGGGGCTCACAGGTATACTTATAAGTTTAAAAACTTAATTTTTGACAACCTTTTTTTTTATTTATTTCATCGGCGATCTAGTCTCAAATATTTTGAGTGTGTGTATTTCGTTGTAATAAACAATCTGTATGAATTTTATTTAATTGTCTAGTCTTCCGAATTTGGTACGAACCAACTTAATAGCATAAGGCTGTTTTCGTAAGCAATTACTGATATACGACAGTAATTAAAAAATTATGGGAATGCTTGTACCAATCACTGTCACCCAAAAATGAAACTAAAAAACTTAACGAATCGTAGAATTATGATCGACACAATTTTCGATGATCTTTATATTATCTAAAACATTGCACTTTATTATGTTACTAGCTCAAATATTACAATTATAGTCTTTTCTTTAATACCACGTTTTCCCTTTCGCTGGTAAGGAAGTTTTACTCTTCCAATAAACTAAAAATTTTTAATCATTTTCTAAAAATTAATGAAAAAAGGAAATTAATTGCTGCTCTTTCTATCGTATGAATTACAGTTTTAATTGCATGCAGAATTTTCTTTATGTACAGCATCACAATGTTTATTTATTATGTTAGATAAAACAGTCTAGGACGACAGTAATTCAGTAGGTGGCAGTAAATAGGTCTGTTATCCTATCTATCTGCTTAATATTACACAATTTCCTTCGCACATATTTCTTTTAATTTTCTCGCGTGATCGATCGGTAAAGTATAGTGTCGGGCAGATAGGGAGACGTGAAATTTTTCATTTACAAATCACCCATAAAACCGTTACACGTTAATACCAACGAGATCTGGACGTAACACCGCTCGTGTTAATAGAAAATATGTTTAAGCCTGCTCCGTTTCCAGGTCCGCTTAACGTTCTGGAAAGCACAACGGAGCTTTTCAATCTTCCCCGTTCGGTTAAGTACACGTTGCAACTACTCCGCGGCAATTACCGGCGATGATTTATCCGTTGCGTCCGGTGTTATCAACCGCTTATTAAGGAATCGTACGCGTGCATAACTGTATATCGGTTTCCATAACTCACGCCGACCCCGCATTATACAATACGATATCAACGTCGCCCTCCCGACTTCTATTAATTTTATCGCGTATCAGACGGCAGGAATTTCTCGTTCGGTGCGCGCGAACGCCGCTGCGTCGCCGCGACGGGGGACAATTATCGTCCCCGGGTACCGACATTAAGTTTCTCTGATTTATAGGCGCCTTTTCATAAATTTATCCCTAGCGCGATCGCACGCATTTGATTTGAAGAGGATGCGGGTCTCTGAGAATCAGTGAACGACAGGAATCAAGCATCCGACTTTCAGGATCGTTTGAAACATGGGTAGATGTCCCAAGTACTGCTAGTGTCCCGAATACTGTAACTTTATTCATTTTATTTAATAAAATTGTAACGTATAAAGAATTGTGCATACAAAATTTTGTTATTAAAATTGGGAGTCTGATTTACATAAAAACAGAGAAATACATGTAGGTACTTACTTGGATGTACATACCTGGTATTTAAAAATTAATGTTAAGAAATGAAAGTCCGATTTTGGTTTTATTATTCAAACTATATTTATTATAGGAAATGAATTGTTAAAACATATAAGAATTATTTTATTGTTGAGGTGACAGTTATAGGGACATTGGTATGGCTCGCAGATTTTAGTGAACTCTGAATTAATTCTTAAATAATATTATGTTCGAAATTGAGACGAATTTTAGGTTAAACAACATGTAAAATGATTAACACTAAAACTACCGACGATAAACGCATATCTATTTCGATCTGTCGATAAATCTGAGAAACTTTTGAAAATTTACAAATTATAAATTAACTAATTTCTTCGCTTTCAAATCGTAATATAAGTTACAAATGATCCGAGACAATGTATGTTTATAACAGAGTGTACTGACAAGTCATTTTAAACGAAGTTACGCTACACTTTTCAAGTGGCAGTAATTGGGACATCTACCCTACAAAGTTTCGCCATAATTTGAAGGTGGCAGTAATTGGGACATTTACCCTATCATGGTCCAGTTTTCACATGGACGACAACCGAAACGATTCATCCCGTGATTACGACCACGGCCAACAGAAAAGAAATATTAAACGATCCCCCGTCGATTCCCCCCCAGTTCCATTCTAACAACCGATATTGTGTCACCTTTCTACGGGGTTAGGGTTAAACGAAAGCCATAAAGTCCAGCGAAGGGGGGTGGTAATTCGAAGCCCGTGAAAAGGGGAGAATCTCCGCCGACTGGTTTCCCGCTCCCCCGTCGCGTGGGGTGTGAAAATTTAGGGTGACACTGGTCACCTTTATTCATTGAAATTTCAAACGACACGCGTGTATATGTATACCGATGATTCGACCGGTGCGCGTGTAAATATCGATTACCGCCCAGCCTTGGTTCAACGGACCAAGCAAACGCATCGAATCCGTCCGTTCACGAGAATCGCCCCTCCGTTGATTGATTCTCCCCGAATAATGGGAACAATTTGAGAAAACAAGAAAAAAAAAGAAATTCGTAATTCGCTCTATTCGCGAAGGTCTCGTCCAATTTCTGTTTCGCACACACCCACACACACGCTACTGGTGAACACGTGTACTGGGGCGCGTGGGATTCCAATTGTTTCAACCGATGCATCGCTTCAACCGATGTCCCGTAGATATTCTATGGCGTGTGCATACATTGTTGCTAGCAGAAAGAATCTATTCGACCGAATGACTGGAATGATGGTGGTTAGGGATAAACCAATGCCACCAAGGTATCGATACTTTTACTCATAAGTCATAACTTGTACCGAAAAAAGGTATCGATGTCTACTTGTATCGAAGGAAAATCAACACAAATTTCTTTTTTATCAATATATTGTATTTTAACCAGAGTTTAGCCGAATAGTGGAAAAGCTGCAGTATCTAAGGACGTCATCTTGAGCTTCAAACAGTTAATGAAATTAAATAATCGCTCGCTAAATGTCGCCTCATTTAGGAAGAAGTATTATTTTGTTATGAAAATCGGAATTTCCTCGTGTAAAGGATTAAATATGATGAAGTACTTTTTTTTATCTTTTATTCGTTATTCGAAAATCTTTATCTAGATAAAGAATTTGCCCATCTCTGGTTCTAATGGAGATATATTTTATTAATGAAGACATATTTTATTAACGAACATTTATTAATAAAGTAATATAACTGAACAACAACCACCTTCACACTTATTAGCTTTCATATCGATTACTCGCTCCATTCGATATGAGTACTTTTTTCCGACACCAACTGTATATCGTAACCGAAAGTATAGACACTAAAAATATTCTGTATAGAGACGATAGTATCGATTATTTACTTGTATTTAGTTGAATTGGTCTATTCCTAACGGTGCTTAAATATTAATCCTTTGGGACCGTATTCGGGATCTAAAGCCTGTGTGGTGAAATCTACGAAACTTATTGAGAACTACTGAACTCGAAACTACTTAAAATTACGAATATAGATTAGAACGTTTTGGTTGTTTATGCATAAATATACAAGATTCATGAGAATTCTTTTCACTGCTACGATTTAGTTAGAGAATTTCTTAATAAATTTCACACAACAGAGAGGCGTGTCGTGCTAATTTCTTAAATTTGACTTAAATTGATGAAACTATAGGAGAAAAGGAGAATAAGAAAAAATAGAATCTGTGGAGTGTGAGACTCCACCACGGTACCAAAGGGTTAATTGACTCTTTCTTATGGATTGCATAGTATAGAGTAGCCTTTCAATGAGTTTATAATAATCCCCCAAACTTAGGGGAACTGCGTGGTGAATCACAAATATCTGAATGAGTGATCGAAAAATCCAGTGTTTTCCTTTAATGGGGTTTAATATCGCACCAATTGCTTCAATTTGTTATTAGTAACAGCTGGAACAAATATAGTATTGCAATTTACATTCTTTTGTCCATTAGATTACTTTCTTTGAGAAATGTTAGCACGTTAGGGATCTTGTTTGTTACAAAGTTATTTTTTAAGGTCGTTTCAATCAGATGCTTTTGGCGCATATTTGGAAATTTAGGACAGTTTAGAATAATATGTGTGAGAGACTTCGCAATAAGGTGAGTCATAGTCTGCTATTAAACCGGAGTGGTATGACTGATTTTTAATCAGAAGATCCAATCTTGATATTCAAAAATGCTCCTATTTTCAGACATAGACACTGAAATACTACGGAAAGGGGTGAAATAAAATATTAACGTACAAATGTTTGTTTTTTATAGTATAAATAATAAATTAGTCAAACTGTGTAGCGATGATGTATTCGATTAGCCAATTTGTTCAACAAAATTTTCGATTGTCTTTGTTAAAATGTGTTTTCCCCGAAAAGTAGTATGTACTATCGAACCCACAAAAATGTCAGATTTCAGATTTCTTATTTATAATGGAATTATTGAAATCATAAACACGCTTTTGTTAGAATTTATGTTGACCTTTACTTTATATTATAATATTATACTGTTTAATTTAGTATCCATTCAACACTGAGACACTTCTATTGTTAAATTTAATCAGTACAAATTTTATCGTGACGAATCGTTACACATTTTGCAAATACAGAAGGATAATTATTTATATTAACCGGTTTATTAAATATTAAAAAACTACACCTGAAATTTTTCTTTAAGAGGCGACGAATGCTACCAGCAGAGCGCTGAAATTTGTCCTAACGAATTCATGGCGGTAATTGATTCTCAATAAATGGCAGCAGAACTAGGAAGAAGACTTCGAGTTCAGAAGACAACTGACCTGAAAAATATTCATGGCCTCGAAATGGTCTTAAAATTATGCATATAGGTTCTGCATCTATCAATAGCGACGAACCTGCATACATATAGGGGGCGATTCTAATAACTGGGTCGGGCTACTGCTCTTTTCCTCTGTTCTCTTTTTCTGGTGAAAATTTTGCATGGTGTAACTAACTCCACCATTGTATGAATACGATTTTTGTTTTATAAGTGCATCGATGCACCTTCGGAGAGCAACTACGAGTGACTCATATAATACGGCGTCTAAAAAAAAAACCATTCTACGATGTATATGTATGCTAGAGTAGAAGCATTAATTCAGTAAATTTATACATTTCCTAGTCAATGTTTGCACTTACTAATCCATTTAGTAAATGGATGCTCATATGCTCTTCACTTTTTAATTAAAGCTAGAATGCCACGCGTGTTTTCTATGGCTCTAGAAATAACTTAATTCATTTGTCCTAACTGGTTTTCACATGATTCTACTAGTTTATATTGTTCTATGTAACATCTACTAACTTAGGTAGTCCTAAGTTATAACTTATGTTTATGCCTCAATTATTTATGTTTAAGATACGCGTAAAAAGTAAAATAAATATGATTCAAACCGTTTCCTAGATTAAAATGGCCTACGATGAACAACAAGGACGACACAAAGAAAATTCTAAAACCTCGTTTTTCTCATATGTCAATTAGGACAATTCAGCTAAGAAGGGCAGTATTGTCCCACTCTGCAGTTCTGCAAAAAACAGAAAAAAATAACGAAGTAAATCAGACCATTCATTAGGCTCTTATTCGACTAGAATAGTGCTGTCTATCTTGGCTCTCGGGAGGGTCCCCTAAAGCGCTTGCTTCCCCTTCCAATCTTTCTTTCGCGCCGTGTGTCTTCGTAGACAAAGAAGCTCAGATTCTTGTCTCCGTTACTCCACGGAAACGGCAGACAATGATGGGGGACGGCTCTTGGTTTTAAAGAGCCGAGTTGGACAGTACTCGACTAGAAGATACCGACAGCTAATTTCATAGAAGCACTGAAACTTGAAACCTTTAATAACCGCGACATTAAGCCGCGTACTCACCAAGCGAGCGAGCATTCTCACTCAGTGCTCGTTTGGTGTGTACCACCATGCTCGCTCGCGTTCGCTGAATGATCCGACTTGTGTCGGTACATCAAAAGAAAGACGTGTTCGTGCTCGTCTGGTGTAGACGGTTATTCGTCGCATTCGATTAGTCTTCCCGGGAACGATCTATTCCGTGTGAAATAAAAATGTAATGGTGTAATTAAAACATTATTAACCTTCCGAGCACGGAAACATGGTCACCGGTCCCTATGTCATTTCTGACCCCACACAGATATTCTACTACTACACAGCGACGGCGAGGCTCGAGCTCGAGGCCCTCACCGACACTGTACTAACACAGTGCCAGTATGGCTCGAGCTCGATACCCTCACCGATATTACTACGAAGTGGCGGTTGCTCGAGCTCGAACCACCATCACCATGTATACAATGTAATGATTAGCTGGTTCCACATTACATTTGGATTTTCGTGGTTCTTATAACACTAACTAGAATAAAAATCTCGTGAATTATAACACAAATTATATTTATTAGTCAATACTTCTGCCGCGTCGTGGCCCGGTCGTTCGCATGTAAACAAACATCGGCCGCTATGCGATTTACGCGACAGCTCCGTCACTACGTGTGTGTCCGTCTCGAGACCGCGTGTCCCCACTCCTGACTCCGTCACTGTGTGCATGTCGCTCACGCTCTCGCGTGACCCAGGGACCGTGCTCGGAGGGTTAAACTCATAGAGGCTTACTGTAGCCAAGAATCGTAGAATAGCTTTCCTATATAGTTTGTGTCACTTTTCATTATTTTTGGTTCAACAAGTTGTAGAAATTTTTCAAAATCTTCGATCAACATTCTGCAGAAATTTCGAAACATTTCATATTCTTCTTCTTCCTACAAGTCCCTTAACAAATGGCTTCCACTATACCATTGTCTGTTTTTAAACAGTGAAGTTTGCCACTATCGTTTATCTTGTTTTCAAACAAATTTCTTCGTATTCATTATTTCACAATCTGCTCGCTCTCAGTCTTCGGATCAATTGCGCACAGAAACGAATTTGTTCCAGTGTGGACGTAGGGCGAGCACTTCAGTTGAACACGAGCGAACCCTTGCAGCTCTTGCGAATGCTCGCTCGTGCTCGCTCGCTTGGTGAGTACACGGCTTTACGTGGGATCGGTATCGCGTTTTCTATCACTCGCGGAAACAATTTCTCTAACGAGTGGTTCGCACCGTAATTCTATAGTCTCTCTACCTTCATCGATCGCCAGCAGTCTGTAGAATTGATTAAACACACACTCGTTCCGCTATTTGGCCAGACGCAAAGGCCAAAAGCACTCGTTCGAGCGTGTACATCTACGAGTGTCGGAGCCGTTGTTCCGCAATTGAACCGACAAGACTGGACACAAACTGTGTGTCTGGTTCAAAGCGACGACGATCAAGATCGCATTAGCTAGCCCCGCGATTCAAGGGTATAACGATATTTCCGGGGCAATAACGAGTAGAGACTGACTCCTAGCCCCGAACGGGCAAACAATTTCCACGTCATTCAACGGGCAGAAAATGATCAATTAAACGTTTGGCCAGGTGGGGCCATCGGCTGATGCGGCGCCCGTCTCTCCCTTTGTTCCGGGAACCCAGTTGAAAAACCTCCAGGAGAATTTCCGCGGACAACGCGCGCGCGATTCCCATGGCCCAGCGTCGACGAATTCGTCAAGCGAGAAAATTCAATTTCCCGTGTCCGTGCCCGAGTGCAAGTCGTCGGCCGTCCGGAATCTGGTTGTCGGAATCGCATCGAACATCAATAATTCCGCCAGTTCGAACAGCATAATTGGGCCTGGCCCTTTAGACTCGATTTATTGTTTACACGCAGCTACCAGATCTCTGCATAACGTTTCAGTGTCCCTCGTCCAGTCACGTTTCCATCGGATCCGGTTGGACACTTTTCGTTCTTTGCTTCTTCCGTTCATCCTCCTTCGTCTTCTACTTTTCTTTCATCTTTCACGTTGTTTCGTTATTCGTATCTTCCCAATAGGGCAGACTAGGGACAAATGTAACACGTGACCAATGTAACAAGTGCAGTAAATCCTCGATGAGTGTTCGAAGGCTCCTTGGCATTGACAAACTGGCTTTTTAATGGGTAGACTGTGGATCTTTATGCAAAATAATATTTTATAAAATGTTTTATAAAGACAAGAGCAAAAATACGAATTTCCTTTTTCTCTAAAGTATCTCATTGGATTAAGAATAAAAAAAGGATCACGTTACATCTGATGAAAGTTTTACCTTTTATTGTATTTTACGGAGCTCTATGGTCAATAAATGCATACAATCCGCATATAACCAATAACAGTAATGATATTTGTTTCAGCCGCATAAGGTCATTATATTGTACCTCTTAATTAAGCCTTTATAAATCACAAAGTACAATTATAAGTTAACAGTCTAGTGTTTAGCACATACTTGGGACAATATAAAGTCAAATTTTTAAGTTATTAAGTTTTAGAAAACCCAAAGAAACCGTCTTGGCCCTACTAAGGGGTAAACCGGGGTACCGAAAATAGAGCACAATGATTTGCCTATGTATATTCACCATGGATACAAATATGTATTTCTTCGGAATTACATATTATTTATTATTATTATTTCTATTATTATTATTCATTAAATTTATTATTGTTTTCAACCTGGTGTCCAGGGGACTAGAGAAAACACATGAAGTCAGCCTTCGCGCCCACCTGACAATAAGAACACGTTTATTTGTAAAACTTTCGCGGTTCTAAATGTATGTACAATTGTTAATGACGTGCCTTTATTCCAAATTCTAACGTAAAACTCAACAACGAGGTACCCTATTATTCCCCGAATCAAAGACCCCATTTTGCCTCAAATCATCGTTTTCCAAAAACTAATACATTTGTACAACAAATAAAAAGATATTCTAATTCTGAATATCTCATATTAAAATCGATGAAATGAAGATTATAACATAAGAAAAACAATGGACTTACCGTTCTTAAATATAAATGTATAATATATTTTTTTGTCACACGAAATAAAATCGACTTAACACGCGAACAGTTTCACCGACTTTCACAGCTATAAACAAAAGACGCGTGCTCTTCCACTCATTGTAGCCGACGACCCAATTGTTATAACATAATAGCTTCCTATTAGTGTATTCTTCACATGTCTAGCATCTTTCAGTTATCGTTTAGGTACGACACCCTATCTTACCTCGCTACACCGTCATGCTCCCCACCTGCCCCTACTACAGACTCCTCTCGATTATTGTCCCGAACTCGGGTCCGCGCCGGGACAATAATCTTAGAGGCAGAAATGCTTCAGACCCTCGTAAATTCATGTTTTACCCGACAGGTTCCACGTCCAACCTCCCCAGTGATGGGATAACGCCTGGTCAATAATCGTGTCGAGCAAGCCAGACAATAATCGAGAGGAGTCGGTATTGGGAGAGTAGTGTATGTCACTCGGACCCTCTGCGAAATAGTCTAAGCGGCGCCATCATCCCCGCAACGTTGAGTGTTACTCGCGACGATTGACTCACGAGAATTTCAGCGAAAATGGATCTTTCGTCTGGAATCTCCCATGGAATCGTGTTCCGGGTCGTGGAACATCGATTTTCCGAGGTGGGAGACAGGCATACATAAAACAGAAACCAACCACGCTCGTTTGATGAAAATCTCTCCTTCCCTCTATCCATCTGTCTTTTGCTCTCGTCCAGCGAACAGTGTATCCTCCTTTCTACTGTATTCTTTCGTATCCCTCGGTTGTTTCTTCCAATTCCCTGTTGCAGCCACCCCTCAGGCTCGCATCGTTCACCCCGAGGACTACTCCCTTCGTTCCCCGTGGGTTCTCTAATATAACTCTTGATCTCACCCTATTTCTTAATACTTCGCCTTATTATCTTTCATATGCAGTCTGTTCCCTTTCCTCGCCAACTCTATTCGTCGTCTCCCCAATCTCTTCGTTCGTTCATTGTCTTGTCATATTATCTTCTTCATTCATGGTGAACAGTATTTCTCTTCCCGTAATGTGTTATGGGACGTGTTAACTGCTTCTACTCAAGGGTTCTCATTTGACTTTATCACTGTGTATCAATTTCTTTAATAATCTGTGGGATCATTGATCACTAGAATGAGGATTTTGTGAATTTATTGTACGCAGGTACGATTGATTAGAACGCAGTGCATTAAAAGGTTCATTAAATTGTCATAAGGTTTTCGTATTTCTTGGAATCTGATGGAATCTTTACGAAGGTAAATATGATTTTTTTATGTTTGAATTCGTTTTCTATAAAGTACTTTATAAAAATCCGTATTTGTATAAACTTTCGCAATTTATTGACAAGGTTCGTAATTTTTACAAGAACATTATATAATCTACTCCAGCCATGGGCAACCGTGCCCGCTCGGGCATGTTGCCCGCAGGGGCAAGTGGCGGGCAGCCGCGGGCTCCTGCGAAGGCGACGCGAGGCAGGAAACGTAACGACATATTTGCGAATTGGGATTCCTTGACCCTTCTCGCACATTTTAATCTAAACTAGCGTATCACTCGTATAGATTAATAATCATTTATGTTTCTTTTTATTCAAAACAGATAGAAGCAATCTGATCTTGTGTCGGCAACGCGAAAATGGTGCCGTTATATTAAGTAGTATTATGTACAGTGGGTGTCAAAAGTATTCGTACACTCTTTAAAACGGAACAACTCTTTTACAATTGGTCCAAATGACTTGAGTTTTTTTGTGAAGTTAGAGACATTAATTTACTAAATGGTGTGGAAAAAAATTTTGAAAAACTTGCAACTGGTCCGAATCGCGAAGAAAATATTAAAGGTCGTGTTTTACAACTTTTTAATCTGAGGCTATAATGAAAATTTAATAAACACATATCGAAGATTTATGTTAGTTATATACATATTGAAAATTTCATCAAAATCGGTTAACGTTGCTACGAGATACAAACGATTAAAAATGTTGAAAATCGCAGTTTTTCAACAATTCTCACATCTTTTGATGCCTGTCGCTCGTTTCTGTATTAACCGATTTCAATGAAAGTTTCAGTATGTACGTAACTAACATAAATCTTCGATACGTATTTATTAAATTTTCATTATAGCCTCAGATTAAAAAGTTGTAAAACACGACCTTGAATATTTTCTTCGCGATTCGGATCAATTGCAACTTTTTCAAATTTTTTTTCCACATCATTTAGTAAATTAATGTCTCTAACTTCACAAAAAAACTCAAGTCATTTGGACCAATTTTAAAAGAGTTGTTCCGTTTTAAAGGGTGTACGAATACTTTTGACATACACTGTATAAGTAGTATTTAAAGCAATTGTTATTAAATTTATACAAATACCATTGCGGGTACTGAGTTGCCCATCATTGATCTACTCCAATGTTTAGTTTTTTTTTCAGCAATACCATGTTTCTGCAGTCGTTCGGGATAATCAATTATAAATAACGAACTATATTATTTTCCATTGCGTTAGTGGTATAAAAATATATTCTCATCAGTTATACCACCATATTAGTATACATATGTATATTTCAATGCAACAAGAATAGTAAACTAGAAAAATGTAATGATAGTCCTCACATTTAATATAATTTCAATTAGCAGTACGCTCTGAAAAAGCATAAAATTTTATTTAATAATATCGAAACGAAAGATGTCACGATAAACTTGAACGAAAAACAAACGTTGTATTGTTTTTTCTCCTATAACTGTATAATACGGATAAAATACTTATTATATCCTCATGGATGTAACGACAAATATTAAAACGTCGTAATTTTACTGGAAAA
The DNA here is from genome assembly GCF_001272555.1 of Dufourea novaeangliae. Classification (NCBI taxonomy): domain Eukaryota; kingdom Metazoa; phylum Arthropoda; class Insecta; order Hymenoptera; family Halictidae; genus Dufourea; species Dufourea novaeangliae. Next base: position 130,948 of record NW_015373950.1, on the reverse strand, counting down.
GTCATCTAACTAGTTATGTATTTTCTATTAATAAATCCTGCTGGACTACTCAACCAATAAGTTATGCTAAACTATTGAGCAATAGTGCATATTGGCCATAGTGCAAATATCCTCGAAACTGCGAGTAGTAATCATAAATAACTTATTAGTCTTAATTAAAAAAAAAATCAATTTTCATGTATGCACCAAGCCATCGAGTAACATTTTTACCATTACCGTCTATGCTACACATTCGACAAGGTCACAGAATTTCTAAATATGCAAAACATCAGTGACCAAATGAACCTTCAAGAAGCTTCCATGAAGTTTTCAATTCTATTTTCCAATTCTCGCCCTGTAAACAGAGGAAGTCGGTTTCTCTTTAATTTCCGTTTTTGGAACTTCAACGTTCCACGAAACATCAGTCCGTAGTCTACTTATCGCATTGTTCCTCTTGATTTACACACCAATCGGTCCATTTTTAAGGCTAAACACTCCCATCTCCGCTTCGCTTTCCATCTCTCCATCGTTCGACTTTCCGAAAGCACTGAATCTGACAGAGAATCAAACGCTTCTCTTTCTCTCTCTCTCGCTCTGACTGGGTCAGTCGACGTCGTGCGGTGAAATAATTTAAACTTTCGATAAACCGCTTCTGTAACTGAGAGCAGGGCGAGGCCTCTCTCGGCCCGGGGGAATCCAATAAGAGTCGTGGTCGCTTCGGCGAACTAAGAGAGAGAGAACGTTGGAAATGAATTTCCGTCTGGTGCAGTCCCATCGTCGCATGTTTAAGCGAAATACAAAATTAATAGCCGACTAAAGCGTTCCCGGTCTGTCGGTGTCGTTGCTCCTTTCTCTGTCCTATGTTTGCAGTCTCTCTCTTTGCACGCCTTTTGCTGTTCCCGTTCTCACTCCATCTTCCCTTTTAACTCTTTCTCTCCTATCCATTCGGTTGCTCTTTAGCTCTCTTATTCTTTCCCGTTGTCTGCAAGGCGCACAAAAGCCTCGCCGTGACACGTATGACAGATCTATATGACGACGGTCTCGTTAGAAAGTACAGGCGAGTGTCAAATCTCCTTTCTACGTGAGCCAGAGAAAATGGGAGGCCACGTCGGAACAAGCTAATAACGATGTATCGTCGCAGCTTACGAAGAAGATTAAAGGGCGATCTTTATTGACGTCGGTTGACGGGAGAAAATCTACCTTACCCTGTCAACACTGATACAACTTACCGACTCCGGCTTCATTTTCCCCCCTATTTATTTCTTTATTTACCGATACGGTTAAACGCAGGACAAAAAACGTGTCGCAGAATTTATAGAAAATTACTCCATGAAAAATGAATCGAGTAAGCCACGTTACCATAAGTATGATGGTAATTATGGTACAGTGTTACGTGTACACTAATACAAGATGAAAATAATACCGTGGAAGAATCTTTCGTATGTTTGTTATAGACATAGTTGTGGTCTGCATTTAATTGTATGATTAAGTGAGTATACGATTAGACGACTACACACGGCCAATTTTAAAGTGTCCATATTTTTGAAGATATGCCCATAAAGAGGACAAATAGGGCTATATCCTCATTTTTTTCAAATTTTTAAATAGTTCAACAGTATAAAAACAGGGCATTTATTTAAAACAATTGCAAAATAAATGGTTAAAAAATATCTTTTTTTAACTGAAATAACTTTGATTTCGTATTTTCATGTCTCCATTGTAAGGACCAGCAAAGCTCATTTTGATCAGTTTGTTAGTTCAACAGTTATGGTTTAGTGAAAAAAGGTTGACCCTAAATTTCAAACAGCTGTAAAATATACAATTTAAAAAATTTTCAAAAATTCTTCGAGATATGTTTAAATATCGATAGAAACTACAACATATCCAAATTGGAACAAAATCTGAAATGCTGCTCGAATAGGTGTCCGATTTCACGTGGAATGACTCGTGTAGCAGTTATTTCATTGAATTTCCTAAAATCCACCGACTCATAGCCTCGAAATTTAACGAAACACAGAGAACTGAACATTAGTAGCAATTCGAGACTCACCGATAGTAATGTCGAAGTAGAACTAATATTTGCAGTACCTCGAAAATACAGTGGGGTATGCAATAACGAACGATGTTACAACGAACGAATACTATTGCGGACAGTTTCTATTATTACAATCGGAATGTTACAACGAACGAATATATGATAACTATTCAGAGCAGATGTTTATGTATTTATGACTGTCCTTAACATGGAAAATGCAATAAAATGAAGATTTTATTAATGTTTAATACTGTTTGTGTCACTGCTAACGCAGTAAAGCCTCTAATACAGAATTTGGAATTCTGTCTCATTTCAATGTTTAAATACTCGTATCCAAAATTGTTAATTGGCAAAAAATACCGCAATCCAGTTATAACGAACGCAAGCAAAAACGTTCAGCCACTCTGCCGATTATCTTAATCTGCCTTCGTCACCATGGTAAAGAAGCAACTAACGGTACGAATTTGTTAATAACATTGTCGTGAATAATATTAGAGCGTCACTTGCCATATTTCGCTATACTTTGTGAAATTACATACAATATTTCAATGTAAATGCTACAACGAACAGATCCTATAACAAACGAAGTTTTAGAACCAATTAATTCGCTGTAGCATACTCCACTGTATAAAATTCATATTTTAAAGGATCTCTACCAAGAAATCTTTTACGCTCTCACCAAACCAAATTAATTTCGGTAAAAATCTGACTTCGACTTCGTCGAAATTATGAACAGGAAAGGTAATTTCCTTTCATTCCCTTTCTTTTCCGGGAGGAACTAGCATCACAAAAGCATCCGTCCATCGCGACAAGATCATCGATTATCCCCGCGGGCAAACGACCGATTTTTAATTAACCGAAAAAGTTAAACACCGAGCCTTCCTGTCGGATCGCATTAGACGCCGTTTAACTAGTTCTCCTCGCGTAGTCGAATGCGTCTAATTAAGCGCAAAGAAGCGATCAAGTGGGGGAGAGAGGGGTCGGAAGAGGAGCAGTGTACACAACAATTAACTCGATTAATTTACGTGGGCGTTCCAGTCGAAGACGTCAGCTGAAATTCACGGTAAGCTCCCGTCCCTCTTTGAGCCTCAACCGCCGCTACCCTCACTCTGTCCGTTTCTGTTTCGGTTCAAGTGTCCTGCTCCCATCCCCCACTCGGCGTATACACGGAATCGCGCGAGTAAGTATGCGAGCACGTATCGTCTCGCGCGCATCTCCTTCCCCCCTCCAACGAAGGGGAGAAACAGCTAGCAGCAGCACTCACACGAAAACGCGTTGCAGCCCTGCCTTCCCCCCCTGTGCTCGAACCCAGTTACGGGGAAGACCTAGTTTCCAGGTCGGAAACTAAGAACGACAGTTGAGTTCGCTGCGACGACAAGAAGCAACGAGTACAATTAGCTTTCACAGGGCAAGAGACAGCGTCAGAATCCCTGGAACGAGATAGGAGAATCGAGGGTTGGGATGGGATGGTGGCGCAGAGAATGACACGGAAAAACAAGATCGAAAGACGCCTGGTGGAAAGGGTAACGCAAAAAGGTACAAACAGAGAGAAAGGAGAGTACCAGGAGAGAGGGAGAGAGCGTAAATGTGGCAATAAAGACAGAGCGAAGAGACAACAGGAAAAGGATGAAGATGTGAAAACATGGAGAACAAAAGAAGGGGTTGTCGTCGCGCCACGCTTGGAAAAGATAGGAGGCGAGAGCTTGCGGAGGACAGGAAACGCGGAAGTGCACCGGGGCTACGAGGAGGGCGCGAAAGAGGATGGCTAAAGCCGGGCAAGAGATTTCACGGAGGACTCGATAAATAAAAACAAAAATAGTTGCCCAGGTTTGAGCATTATACAGTCAAGAGGCGCGAGGGGGAGGAACACAGGCGAGAGGGCAACAGGACAACGGATCCAGAGGACGCGAGTCGTGCTTTGGAGAACCATGTGTGGCCGCGTCCAAGTTCTTCGAGTTATGGTATCGATAACTCGTGTGTCGCGCGACAGACCGAACAATATATTCCTTTCGTGCCAACCCCTTCGTCGTCTGCTCGAACACGTACTTTTCTTTATTCCGTCTCGCTCTTCACCTCCTCCCTTACCCGTTTTCCGCCCTCTTGCAGTACGAATCGAAGGGCGAGGGCGTGGATATGTCGTCGTATTTACAGAAGCACGCGTTCCCTCGAACTTCGTGACGAGTGCGGCGAGAGACTTACCCTACTCTTTTCCGTTTCTGCCATTTTCTTAGCTCTCACCACCCCCACACTCACACATTCGTCCCCCTTGCGTCTCTGCGCCCTTGTGCCACTTCGCTCGCTCCCGAGCCTCGAATAGCGAAACACATTAGATTACGGGGGGCATAACTCGACTCGAGATGCGGGGACATCATATATTCACCGGCGTATGAATACCTTTATTCGATGTGCGTACTCAGAGGCTGGTCGGGACGCGTGTTGCGGGTGTGTACTTTGGGGGGAGGATTCCTTGAACGGTTCCTCGACGACGACGACCGGTTTTTCAAGGTCTTCTGTCATTCTCATTATCGGTAGACTTTTTTCTCTTTGTATGGAGGACTTTTCTTTTTCTTTTTCTTTTTCTCGGGCTGACAAGGGAAGTTAGGTTAGTGTCAGAAACCGATTTTATTGTAAGTTAACAGACGAGTGGAGGGCCTTGAGTTAAGGTCATTTACGGTCATCTTGAGTTTTTTAAATGGAATATAATATTTTTATTTTGGCATTATCAATGTACAAAAAAACACAAGTTCAGTACATGTATGTATATTTTTTTCATAATACCAGAACAAAAATATTCAGTATAGCATCCATTTAAAAAAACTCGAGATGAGCTACCGCTGACTAATCAGAGATTTGAAGCTTTTACGGCTCGGCATCATACAGTTCTCACTGTTGAGGCTTTCGGGTGTAAGCCATATCCTGGCGGAATTATTTTCCCAACGTTTCGCAGGCATTGCAGCTAGCTTCATCAGAGGATCGAATGACACACTGATAGTGGTGTGTGTCTTGTAATACTCCACTAATATACTGGAGCTTGTTGATGTTCCCGTTCATTGCTTGTCCATCAAAAGACAGCTTTAATTTGTCAGCTGAACAATTAAAAAACTGGGAGAAGGAAGCTGCAGATTGAGTTCATAGAAGCACACTGATAATGGTGTGGGTCTTGTAGTATTCCATTAATATACTGGAGCTTGTTCATGTTCCCGTTCATTGCTTGCGCATCAAAAGACAGCTTTAATTTGTCAGCTGAACAATTAAAAAACTGCGAGAAGGAAGCTGCAGATTGAGTTCATACAGACGGTGACCTGTATCCTTGTTGATGGTGTTAAGGTGTTTTATTATCTTCAACGTTTCTCGGTATTTTCTGGGAACGTATCCTTTGGCTTCTGCTATAACTTTAGCTTCGTTGAAGAGTATTTTGTGTCCTGTTACCTTCTGATGTTCTGTAACAGCTGATTGAATGTAACCCAATCTAGTCCATCGCTTGTTGTTCCTTAAATCGTCTGCTCGCTCTCCTCCCAGTTTCGCCAATATACACTGTTCCACATGAGTATTTTGTAAATCCCTGCTGACGAAAGGTGCAGTTGTGGATTTTTAGGAGAGATGAGCAGTTGTCTGATTTTTGTGTGTGTAGTGAAAAAATAGTTTTTATATTGTGTTTCCGGAGTATTGTCCTTATGCTGGTCGGTAATGCTTTGTATGTATGGTAGGAAGGTGATGTTCTGTTTCTCGCTATTGTTGGAGATGGACTGTCTATTTCGTGGATGAATGATTCTATCTAATGTGCGAATTATTTTACTTTTAGAGAAATCCTTCTGTTGTAGGATGGTTCTAATATGCATGATTGTGTTCTTGAGGTAGGTGTTCCTTTCCACTAATGTTGATGGTGCGATGTACATATTAGGGTACTAACTACTGAGTTCTACTGGGCCGGGTGCTGATGGGAGCAGGCGTGCAGATATCTATTGGTATGAGTGGGGTTTCGGTATACTTGATGTCTTAGGAACCCGTCCAGTTTTCTTCCGACTAGTACGTCCAGAAGACTTTTTAGTATGGCTTTAAAAAATTGAAGATGAAACATTTTTTTTCACAGTGACATTCTACATAATAAAATCTAAAACATAAATCGAATACCTAATCACACTTTTTGTGAGTGAGTTTATAAGGAATTTAAATAAAATTAGAAAAACTCATTTCGTTCAAAGTATATTTGTCGGTAGTTTTTTTTAAGATTTCCAGGGGATAGGTAGGATACTTTTTGTAAAATATTTCTACTATTTAGTTTATTAATACTATTTAAACATAACTAAAAGGGTGGACATTTTTTAAAAGCAAAGAAAAGCTTTAAATGCCGTTTACGCCGGTATGTATATGTATAAGGGGTGTTTTCATACCTTAAATATGAAATTTCGCCAAAACTTAGTGCAACACAATTAGTAACCCGAGGTCCTCTATTAGTCTGTAAAGTTACAAAAAAAACGGGTTCTGACACCAACCGAACTTTATTGCTAGGCGTTTAAACATGGGAGACGACTGAAATAATTAATTTAACATGGACGCTAATACCAAAGGGTTGAGGTATTGAAAATTGAATTAGTTTATTTCAATGAATAAAGAAACGTCATCCGACTGACACACGGAAACTTTGATGGAATTTTAAACAGAGATAATCGGAAATATGTAGTCGAAATTTAATTTTATCGATGCAGATTCGTGTTTAGGAGCTGAAATTTCCCTTCAAGGATTGGTGGATGGAAAATTGTTAAGTCGCATAAATCAGAATTAAACTGTTGCATTGTTATAATGAAATATCTACAAAAGTCGTCTCTTTTTAAGTTATGTGACACAACAAGTTTCCATTCCCAATATTGAAAAGAAATTTCATCCCTGCCTATTTCCACAAATAAAAATACTTTTTCGTATAAACAGTGTATAATTTATCATCGAAATGTATCCTAATCTAAAATATAGTACGTGTATACAGATCAAAGTTTATACGAACGTGAATTATAATTGTCAATTCTGATCTTAATATCTAAATGTGACGTGAATGTTAAAAGAAATTTAGCTGCTTAAACTGGTATAAGTCCAATTGTAACAATGACTAAATTTATTGTTATCCTTAACGTTTCCGACAATTCATTATTTTTGGAAATGGCATAAATCCATCTGCACATAATAGAAACACTGTTTCATTTAGAGAATAAATATTCATAAAAATGGTCTCATAATAAACTTATGTCAGGAATTTTTAAATCGCAAAACTAATACTTTTCAATAATTGAAAATTTAAATATCATGAAGGAAAGAAAGGTGGGCTTTTATCTGAAATAAGTTTTTTTAATTTTACATTAAAGTAGATAATAGAATCTATTAGGTACCTATTTATCGCAGCCGATTTTGAAAGTATCAATATTTTATAAAATGGCGGCTATGTGAACTTAAACTTGTACTTTCCGACATAAATTTTCAACTTCTTTTGTAATTAAAAAAAAAACAATATGAACGAAACAAAAATTCGCTTCGTCAAGTAGGTAGATTTTAGTCTTAACAATATTACCACAACGTTTCATCCAAATTGGTTCAGTAGTCTTTTAAATACTTGTAGTATCGACTTTTAAAACTACATTTCCAATAAAACGCTTTTAAATGGCAAGCATTTTCTTCTGTTGATAAATATCTACGTCAATTTATCAGAAATTACTAAGGGAATAACATATAATAAGATGTATATGTTAAATTTATAATAAACAATAATTCTGCATATACAAGGAAATTGTTCATTTTCCCTCTTATTTAACAGCACAAAGGTATGTAGTATGTAACCCCTTAAGAATATCCGAAATGAATTTTGGAACGTTCTTTGCACCTGCGCGCCCCTGTATTCGAGCTTACTGGCTTTGTTTTGTTAACATCATAAACCCGACAGAATATTTAATTTCTATCGACAGCTAATATCGCAGGGTCTCATCATAAATTAATGTCCTTCTACGCGGGCTAACAGGCGCCCAGCAAACTTTTCCGTCCGTTTAAACTAATTTCAGAAGATAATAATGGAGACGATGAGCTTTGCGAATGAACGATGGCGGATAATCGATACGAAGCGCCAGGATGTTATTTAGTTAGTCGACGGTTTCCTGACCACGCGGCGCATTTAATAAAGTAAGCATCGAAATCAATTTCACCACTTTTCAGGGTATCGGCAGCGTAACTCCGTCCCGTGTATTGTCTCTCCGTCCAATCGTTATTTTCATGCCGTGACACTCGGAGCACCGATAAAATTAATTTCGAAACGATGCCGCGTTGTGTAACCGTTCGTCAAATCTACCGACTCCTCTTTGGCTTTTACTGATTTTAGACTGCTAATACCGTGACAACCGATCAAAATTTATTGGCTACCGTCCATCAATCATTGAAAATTAACATAATTCAGTGTATCAGATTGACTGGAAAATTCGTGCCGTTCAATGTCCGGTATTTTTATTGTTACTTTTATTGGAAAAAGAACGGTTTGATACAGTGAACACAACGTTACCTTCGAAGTACATTTTATATGTATGGTCTATGTGAATGATGCGTAGAACTTTTGTTTTTCTTCGGTGAAATAAAAAGTAAAAAGTATCGTTGAGTACAAAGTACATTTCAGTCATACTATACAAAAAATGTAAATAAAACTATACAGTACTTCGATTTGGAAATTTTGTAGTATTTACTCTATTTATTACTCTGTTAGGGTAATTAATCTCTACTGCATATATTTTTTCAGAATCGTAGGACAATTATTAAGGGCACAAAAAGTGATTTATTTTTGAGGTGGTTTTTGCAAGCAACCCTTTGAGAATGAAACCCGCAAAAAAAATCAAGAATAATGCTCCATTATCTAAGTATTTTCTGTAAAAGTGTCAGGAATGTCGGGTTGATAGAACACAGTTAAGAACATAAACAAAAATTCATATTGGGGTGACCTTCCTGAAACTAAATTTATTCTTGTACACTCAGTATAACGAAAATTTCCCTTCGGCGTTGTGACCGAAACACAAAAAAATCCTCCGACATTCAGCACACTAAACAATTGTCGAATTACAATTAAAAAATGTTATTGGTTTACTCTTTTGTAGGAAAACCCATCGAAGCTTTTGCACTGACCTAATTCAGTCACTGTGTGTTACAAGTAGAAATAGTCGACAATGGTCAGACGTCTTAACTGGTAGCAATACTGCGGCGTTCAATCAAAAATCGATCTCTTCTTTTTAACATTCTTTTGTATGTATAGGTATAATATGCCCCTACATTCTAACCTAAATTTCAAAGTGAATAAAAGGAAAATGTTCAATCAAGTTTAAATTACTTTTTTTTCAAAAACGAGTCGTCCATGGAAACAATTTTGTTTCACATTGCAAAATTTGTTTTTGCACGTGGAATTGCCTCCGCTGTGCTATCAATTATGCTGTATTTATACGTTTTCCATCACGAACGTAACGTCAATATCGTTTATAAGTTCGTCAGCAATACGGTTCATTTATCCGACAACGGTGGTCGTTACTGACCGCGCAGTGGCCGCTGGATAATTTCGACATTGGCCACCGGTGACCATCGCGACAGTTGATGGTGTTTAATGCGTATGTATCAGGTGTACCAATCAGTAATTCGCTATAGTTCCAATATGATGGAGAAATACATGTTATTTAGATTCAGAATATCTTTTCAATCGTCTGTTAGGTATTTGAATTATTTCGACACGAATATAGAGTTTCACAGAAAACAGTGGATTACTTATTGGTACACCCAATTTATCCTGCGGTGTTATTCCCAGTGTTTTGATTAGCATAGTCGACGCAACGCCGAAGCCTTAGCCGTGGCTTCTCACCGTAAATAGATCGTGGGTTTGCATTTCATGAATCCTGCCTGAAATTCGGTACTCGGAGGAACGCGAAAAGATGCAAACCGATGCACGAGGAAGAAAAAGAGAAATGAAAATCGGACGTGTACATACGGCTGACCATAATTCCCACTTTTCTTGTAGGTGGAAGTTCAGTATTATGTTATACCACGTTGAAATTGCCGATACCCGAATGTACCTAGATAGTTGACGGTCAAAGGCGATCAATAAACTTAACGTAACCTAGATTGTCTGTGTTGCGTTAGTTAGAAATTATTATTGTATTGGTAACCTCTATTTTCTGTAATTATTGAATTCTTGGTGTGATTGGTTAATTATTCGACTTTAGCGAGCAGTACGGTGTCAACGAAAGAATTGTGGATACTTTTGTAGTTTGGTTATTAAAGAGAAAATTGTAAATAGTTCTACGGTATGGTGTGAAAGAACGAATTACAAATACTTCTACTGTACTGAATTGAATAACTTCACTACAAAATCAACCGAAGTAAATTATGTAATCCTATCATATCTATCATACTCGCTAGGCACTCCCATAATAAATTATTTAATATACAAAGCTTTCTCTAAGTAATAGAAAGGTAAATAAAAGTCCACAGCAAAATATCATTTTTAAACACGAATAATAAATTAAACATTTTTCGCTTACTAGGTACTACAACCCCTTATGGTTTCACGAAACTTCTGTTGGAAACAGTAGTTACTACAATGGTACTATCTGTAGTATTATGTTAAAGTCTAACAGATCACGAATAATATTTATTAATTGTTGAACAAGAAAAGTACCAACCATGATATTCCATTTTACAGTCTGTGAATGCGAATAGTTATTAAAAGACTCGTTCAGCATAATACACAGCGAAGCAGCAAACACTGTGTTCTGGAATCGAGCCATAAGTCGCGCACAATTTTCTTCTTCAATTTTCCCTGACTGTCTCCCCTATCACGTATCACTCTATCTCTTTTTCTCCCACTCTTTCACCCACTGTTTCACTACCTCTCAACACCAGTTCTATTTTTCTGTGCATCTATCCTTCTCGTTCTTTCGCCCACTCGCTTGCGCCTTTTTCATACCGTAATTCATAGTTCTTGCGTCAGAGCGTGATGCAATACGTGACCGAATAAATAACAGGTAAAAAAAATGTTCAGCAAGCTCAGTTACCGAACCTGCCTTCTCAGAACGTCGCTTTCAGGAATCATTATCGCGTCATGAGTTTGTGACTTGCCACTTCTCGTTAATAAACTAATATCACAGAGCTCGCTGGAAAAAGGGTGTGATTGTGTATGGTGATATGATGTGATTTTAACAAGTTAACACTACTTTGTAACACACTTTAACTTTAACACTAGAACTACTAGCGTTCAAAGTATACTAAATTAGATTGTATAATATATTGATATGTATAATATATAATACAATGTAACATAATATAGTATAATACAAAATGTGTAATCAACTAAAAGTCAACATAAATTTCAACAAAAACATCTCTATGATTTGAGTAATTGGAAAACAAAAAATTTGAAATCTATCATTTTGATGGGTTTGGGAATTCTAGTGTTAATATGAACGTAACAGAATGTGATGTGTATGAATATGTTTGTATTAGTTGTGCTTACTCTGACTGATGGATGTGTTCTTGATGATGGTTGAATGCGTACTGTCTGGTGGTTGTATGGGTATACACTTGTAACGGATCTAACTGTGATTGGTGGAAAAATGCAAGATTTTAGTTGGTGTATGTTGTGGAAGAAGTGATAGTATGAGGTGGGGGAACTTATGTATTGTTTCTGGGATTCCTGGAAGTCAGCGTCGAAATACAATATAGAAATGGTTTTACGACAGTGATTGTTTTGCACGTGATGTTCAGCTGTCCAGGAATACTTATTTATGACGATATGTCGACCATATTGGCAACCCAAGACGCGACGATCGCTGCGACCACCATCTACCTGCGTTCGGTTGCAAAACATAAAATCACTGATTTTTTCGTTGATAAATTGTAATTAATAGGCGCTATTTTATACTTTTTACTACTTTTTTAGAAACATCACGTTTTTGTCGTTTGTACGTAAGGTGTTTACTGTAACAGTCGCACCAGGATTTTTTGGACACTGCCGATAATACTAGTTAATAAAATCCAAAAAATTATATGTGATCGAGACTCCACTATGAAATTCTTATGTAAGGTGGTCCTTTAAACTCAAAAATCGACAGGAGACAAAATCTTAAGGATACGTTTTTGAGATATCGCCCGATGAATGTTTTGGTACTTTTTTAACAAAAACCACCCGACGTTTTTGGCCATATCTCGCGTTAGAGTTGACCGATTTGATCGCGACGAAAAATGTATATTTGTAGGGCCGAAATTGAAATAAAAAATTCACTAGAGCGCCTGGAAAACAGAAATTATTATGTGACGTCTAGTTACTTATAGTTTACATAGAGTACACCTTTATAAAGAAAACAAGCCCAACCAGAGCAAAATCCATGAACAAATAATGAAATTATGGGCGATAAAGTGGGAGCGCCTATTTTCAACTAATTATAAGTGTAAGCAGTAAAAAGAGCTGCCATAAATTCAATTTCTTGTTCGGGTTGCGTAATCGTATTATTATTGAATACCTAATAAGTGCTTAAATTACGTGTTGCCTTCATACAATTTCACGTTTAACTCAGGCGTTAATATAGAATCTTATTCCGTTTAAGGACAATTTTTTAAGCAAATTAGTCAAGAAAAACTAAATTTGTGTCCATGCCACCTACAGACAGAAAAACATGCAATGCCATTTAAAAAGGTGAGGCTGACCTTGATTTTTTTTTTATTACATAACATTATTCTTGGCAATTTTTAAGACTGCAATTTGTTGCTGATCGAATACCGATTAACTTCTGTTCGGGAGATATTTTTTTTAGATTATCGGAATGTCCGAAAAATCGTGACAACCATTACGATGAACACCCTGTATACCACCATTCTTTTCGTCTACTGTATAGTTATTGCATGCTGATTTCACGTGCATTGCCTTTATAATACATACTTTTCTCATTCATATTAAAATCAATATAATTGCAAAAGCGTCAATTTTTTCAAAAGAAATAATTTTCTTCACAATAGGGGCTACAAAATAAACAAATGTCACGATCGTTTATTGAATACTCCTAAAATTCAATTTGAAATAAAGGCAGGTAAGTACGAGCGTTAGCATATTTTGTTAAACTCAGAAACAGCTATTATAATTTATATTAAATACTTTGATTAATGTACTTTACATCGAAATGCATTTAACTAAGAAATTATTGGTACATGGTTTATTGGAAAAAAGTAACGTTATTTCTGGAAGTGATAGAAAAATGCATATTCTAAATTTCACAAAAGAACTAACTCAGTATCAATTCACTATGAGCGGTAGTGTACATATTTATTTCCTTATACAGTGAAAAGTATAAGTTTCTTGCATTTTATTCAAACAATTATATACGCAAATGATAAGAGAGAAGGTGTCGCACAGTGTCTGCTTTGTCTTTTACCTTTTGTCGACGGGTGTACAAGGGAGGAATGTAAAGCACAGAGAGGGATGATAAAAGTCTGAAATAAGAAGTCTGGAAACTTAGAGATCTGCGGAAGATTAATACCTTCTGTTGGCATGTACTTAACACACCACGAACCGTATGATGTCATCTCTATGAAATGTCTTTTGATATCAACGAAATCTTTTCTCCAGAAGGATAAGATATTTATCATTTTCTTGAACTTACCGCCAGCTATACAACTTACATAATTTATTCTCTCAGTCCGATTCTTCTATTAGGATAGCTATACCCTAAGTCAAGTTTTTAAGGCCCAGACCCTTAAATCGTTATTCGAAAATTATAAAACTGACGTATATATTGTATCTTGTTAGTTTGAAGTTGAAAACATCGATATTAGATAGACCTACTTTTTTCATTTTCTTCTTTCTTTATTTATTCTTGCAGGGAACACTTGAATTTTTCTACTGAAAACGTGGAGATCTACTTCACATCAGTGAAACTATGTATCTGTGCTGACAAAAGTTAGATATTAACTGGCGTCAGAATTTGATGCACTTTCAAAATGAGTGTTGCACCGATGCAAGACTGGGCGTTAAAGGATTAAGCAGAACGTATACTCTAAAACTCTAAACTAGCAAGGGAAGTTCGGTAACCCGAAAATTCCGATTTTTTTAAACTTAACCTTTTTTTTAATACTCATGAGAAGTATAGCGCAATTTTTGTTTTTGGTTTTGTGATGGTAGATAAGCGTTTCCATATTTCTATGTATACCTTTAAAACTATCGTAGATATAAAAAAATGGTGAGAATAAAAATTGAATGATTTCTTATGCTCTATAAAACGATGTAATTAAATAGATAAAAATTCTTTGTTTAGTAAAAATATTCCCCCTCATTTTTATTATTTATCAATTTAATTGCCTCGTTTTATAGAGCATAAAAAACCATTCAATTTTGATTATAACCATTTTTTCACATCTACGATAGTTTTAAAGATATATGTACATGGAAAAAATGGAAACACTTATCTACCTTCAAGGGATGTTTTCACCCTGAAGCACTGAAAATGGGCCAAAAACAAAAATTGCGCTATACTTCTCTTGAGGTTCCCTACAAACCTGCAAAGTTTAAAAAAAATCGGAATTTTCGGGTTACCGAATTTCTCTTGTAAGATGGCTATCGTGCTCTACCTTCAACAATCAAAAGATTGTTTTGGGTCGTACGATTTACACAAATTATTGTCTGAGACCGATTTGTGTTTTATTAGGACAGGTATACCCTAACTTAAGCGCAGCGTATACCCTAAACTACGGCGGGTATCGTTCTCTACAGCCAACAATAAAAAAATTACTCAAAGTCGAATAATTTAGACACTTCCGAATAAATATTGCAAAACTTCCTCAAAAAATTGTATGAGATCAAACGATGTTCGTCTTTATGTATGCCTTGTAGCTGTAACTCCCATTCCACTATGGCATCCCCTCGGAACCACTTAACCGTGAAATACGTCAATCGCCAACAATAAACGATCGGAGATGAACGAGACTCGTAACGGGCATTTTTGGCTGGCAAAAGTTAGGATGAGTCAGACCCATCGTTTTGATGCAAGGGGCTGTGAGAAGAAGGGGCAAATTCAGAAACCCAGCATAGAATGCTACCATCTCTTCCGACGCAGTCTCGCGACATAGCCTTCGGGCTTTTAATTGTTCTTTACTCGAGGATGCAGATGTTCTATGGTTCAAAGTATCTGTACGCAGAAATTCCCTTTAATCGACTAAGAATAGGGTAAACTCTACTTACTCCGTGATACTGCCTCATTCATCTTTAACCCGAAGTTGCCAGGCTCAATTCAGTTCAAAGAAAAACTAACAGTGTTAATGTACTGCTGATTGCCGAATTTGATTGTTAATGTTT
This sequence comes from Dufourea novaeangliae, assembly GCF_001272555.1. NCBI lineage: Eukaryota > Metazoa > Arthropoda > Insecta > Hymenoptera > Halictidae > Dufourea > Dufourea novaeangliae. The sequence goes on along the minus strand of NW_015373950.1, from coordinate 115,592 downwards.
TGTATATAAAATACTAACTTAATAATAATATAAACATTAATAAAGAAGCAAGTGTTGAACATATTACGACCTAGCAAGACCTAGCATGAAGTAACCAGAGTGTTTCATGTAAAATTGAATTTTGTATTTTTTTTTAATTACATCAAGGTGTCTCGTACTGTGTGGGGAATATTGAAGGGATTGATTCAAGACACTAGAACAGAATTTAGCTTCAATACAAATATTCACTGAGCAAAGTCTATGTACTAACTGTTCCCATTAACGATACAAGTCATACATGATAGTGTTCACAAATTAATCAGACCCTATGATTCTTATAGTTTCCAAATAAACAGTAAATGAACATTCAACTGTGCTGTGTCTATCCGCGGAATAGATTGTTGCATCACAAAACAGGCTGTACCTAGAAAACAAGGCCATAACGGACACATGTTTACATGAACATTTTATGTCATTTAAGTGTGTTGAATTCACCCATAATTGTACTTTCCACATACAACGAGACGCCCTGTATACTTTTAATCAAATTCTGTCAACCTATTACAGTAAATCATCGATGAGTGTTCGAAGGCTTTTCGGCCCTGAACATTAAATATTTCATAAACTAATGGCCACATGCAGCTGAAACAAGAATCATTGACTTCAGAATTCCAAGCACTGAGCTAAATCTCATTAAAAAGTCAGCGTTACACCTGGGAACCCCTCTTCTTGTCAATGCCGACGAGCCTTCGAACACTCATTGAGGATTTACTGTTTTCGAAAAATTTGATGGAATCCAATAAGGGGAATATTCACTTAACATTACAATGTAAATATCTCTCAATATCATGAACACAGATAAATGTTCTTGACGTAATAAGTGTACCATAATTTGTGGTAACTTTGTCTCAAGCAAAGTAACTTTGTCCTAACTCAGAAAATGATAATTTTCAATTTTGCAGCTTTGCAAATTGTTACATTAAATTGATTTTTACATAAAAAGGTACTTCACGTAACAAATACCTGCAAAACAGCTGTAAAATTGAAAATGATTATTTTCTAACTTTCAGACAAAGTTATCTCAACTTACAGTACACTTATAACTAGACTGCGGATTTTATGTATTTATAGTCTATAGGGGTCTATAAAATACAATAAAGGACAAAACTTTCATCAGATCCAATAAGTTTTTTGGTTCATACGGAACTGAATATGATACCTGAGAAATGAAAGAAATTCCTACATTTGCTCTTCTTTGTATAAATTGCTTCAGAAACTATCATTTTGCATAAAAATCCGGAATCTAACTTATAACGTCAAGAACATCAATGACACTCATCGATGATTTACTGTAGTTTGTACGATGTCTGACTTTTCATTGCGTCTTTGATTCATTTTCAAAACACATAAATATTCATTGTCAATAGAAACATTCCAGAATTATCATCGACTTACTAGAGTTCACCCTACTGTACGTAACATTTAGCGGCTTAGCTGTACAGGCACGTTTACGATTTTTTAATCGTCTCGGACTGCAGGCTACTTGGTGCCGACGCGAGGCATTAAAGGATATTCGTTAATGTTCGAACGGGTTTTGAGCGCGGCAAATGCGCTCTGGCATAATTAACACCGCTTCCACGTGGATTACGTTCGTCGAGCAAGCTCTCGAGTACGCGCCCGCGCGCACTGCACTGCTTGTTTGTTCCGACGATAGAGAATCGTTCTCCCGTTCGTCGGGGAAACGCTGCCGGAAACGATAAATTGGCCACCGGTTAAATGCGACGAGGAATATCGCGGCCGTCAACATCGACAGCCTTAAGTTTTAACCGTGTTTGCCAATCGTGCTGCTTGCACAGGCTTAAATGCACGAAGGCATCTCGCGGAAATGTTTTCTTAATTGATCGCGGTCAGAGTTTACGGTAATAAAGCTAGTGCGTAATTGTGCTGACAATGCCATAGAACATTGCTTGACAAAATCTGTTGTTCGTGTTATTCGCGAGCGTTGCGGTTAATAAAGCGATTATGATTCTATTGGATTTTATGCTAACTCTCTAGTCACGACGTGTATAATATTAATAAATGTTTCTCTTTGTGTGGCCGACGAAAAGCAAGGCGACGCGATGGAATGTCTCTGCGTAGGGAATTATTTAATGAATCATATTTTACGAAGAACTTTTCACTGTCGAATACTTTAGTAGATCTAAATGAAATTATTTTAACGAAATCATTTAGCACTTTAGTCAGCGAAACCGCAGCTGCTATGTTAAGACGTGCGTTAAGGATTCTAATATAAAGCTTATACAGATAGCTGTTCGATCGAAATTTTTTTGGCTAGTATAACGTGATTCAAGGAGAGCTTTAAGATGAGTGTACAACATTTTTTGTCAACACTTTTTTTCCAGAGTTTCCAAGGTCATCTTCATTTTTTTTGTAGATAAATTTATCATTTTTTTTACGCTTATCTTTCAGCGGATACTGAAACGAATTTGGCAAGCACTATAGCAAATACTTTTTTTTCTTCTAAACCGAGGAAACATTTAGAAAATATAATTTACCTTAATTAAAGCGATGTTAACCCCTTTATCGATAACATCGAGTCGGACACGTGTTGACGATTTTAAAATCGATTTAACAAAGAAAAATATTATTCGGTTTTCTTTGAGTCCAAGTGAAATGCCACGTTGCTGGCATTAATATTTAAATTTTGTTGCATGCTTAACCATTAATGCAGACGTCATAAATAGAACTAAGCAGTCGTTCCTTAACCGTTTACACAAGTGTATTGCAGCTGTGATTTTCTTGACGTCTTGAAGACTCCAGGATTACATTGTTGTCGAAAAACCCCGGCCAATCAGAGCGCGACTCTGCCAGCCGAGTTCCCGCGGCAACGTTGGCTACCAATCGCAACGTGTAGCTAACGTCACCGCGGGAACTCGGCCGGCAGACTCGCACTCTGATTGGTAGGAGTTTTTTGTTAATATCAAGTTAACAAAGCCTCGTATAACATTTTTGCTAAGGAAAAACCTGTTTCAAATCACCTCACGAGTCTCCCATTTTCGGGTCCTCCAACATTTTTGTTACACCCTGTATATTATGCAGAGATTTTTTGTCTATTTTACTTGGATCGTTGATTACAATGGGAACATTGTTATGTTCGAGGCTTTCGTTACGGTTACATCATTTCCCAACGGTACGATTATAGAACATTTACCAAAGTGTCTGGTTTTATTTAGATTGTGCTTGGAGCGTGTGGGCAATAGTTCGTATTGGTAAGCATATGGTGATTATAGTGGCATTGTGTTTGTGCGTTGGCTGGAAGTGACGATTGTACATGTTCTGTGATTAATTGGTATTTAACCCTTTCGTCGCTAAGGGTGACTATATAGTCACCCACGGCTGAGCGCTTCTCGTACCGGAAAGGTAATTACAGTCATAAACGTCAATATAGAAACTTATTTTATTTAGATCAAATGAAATGTTGGAATTGAATACGTAATGATCAAAGCATTTAATCGTTTTGTAAGAGTATAAGTGTTGTTTTAATTTCAAATGTTCAAATTAATTTCAAATTTACGAGTGAAACCTGACGGCTCGAGAAATAATACTACACACGTTAATGTTTCGTTGATCGAACCTGGATTTCTGAATCCAAGGTCATTTCAAGGTATACTAGTTCGTTGAATTTGTATTGACATCAGTTACAACGCTATAAAGTTAAAACTACATGCCATTTAAAAACAAAATGACCTACAAATATCCTATTAAAAATAAGGTCAAACAAAAAGTTTATTTATACCACCATATTTGCCCTTTAAATGATACAACTTTTGTCTTGAACATATTCTCTTGCCTTCAATCCCAACAGAGATATTTGGGTGTTCTATTTCTCGCGTCTAACCCTGTATAACAGGCTATTGTTTACTGTTTGCTTTTTTTTTATTATCACTTGCAGCTTCAAAAGTTACGCTTGTGTGACTAATTAAATTACGTTCGTCGTAACGTTCGTTGCTCCAACGTTGGTGTGTACTGAAGCCATAATCTACTAACCAAATAGAATTACCTTAAAAAATGTACTTGAAAGTTCATACATTCGATGCCGGTGATCAAAGGACCACGGAAAACTCTTGTAAGGCACATTGTGAAGTACTCGGCGTACCCTCGAGAGGAAAAACGATAGCTTTGAACATAGAAGGTGTGCTTTTGCTACTCACTGCAAGCTCACGGAACGCTGCCGTACGTGCCTTACGTGAAGCGTACACGGTTTTATGGGCTATGGGTCTTGAAATTATTAATAATCCATTATTCTGAAAGTTGTACACAAAATCGAACTCGAGCTCTTGTATTTCAATGCTGTAGTAGTAGTCAAAAAGGTATTAAAAGTAAAGTGAGTAGAATGAGTTCTATTAAACAGTATCGTTCAAAAAGATTTTGTAAAATTTCAAAATTATCAACATTTACTCTAACGGTATCATCGGATACTTCTTTACTCATTTTCTGTACAATCATATAGATCAAGTAAAAAATTTACAATAATATAATACTTCGATCATCCTACTGTAAGATACATTTAAACTGATGGCAACCTGTTACAGTATACAGTATTCAAATGTTAATATTTTTTAAATTGCATATTTTGTAAATACATCTGGTGGATTTTCCCGTAACCAAAATATTGAAATTAATTTCAATTTGTAAGTTTCAGTTCTTGGATTTTAACTATTGTTCAGGTATATACAATATACAGGGTGTCCCAAAAAGATAGGACAATCCGTAACATGCATATTCCTCATGCAAATACATTTGCAAAAGTCCTTTGCCGTAATCTGAAACTTCATTTCCATAATTTCATTTTTGTTTTTCAATTCATTTCATTTTTGTAATCTGAAACTTCATTTCCGAGATATTAGCAGTTAAACGAACTTACGCGTACGCGTAGACACAGTCAAGAAGCGCACGATCTACGTCAATCGTCTCTGCTTCTTAACTGTATCTGCACGTACGTGTAGCCCACCGCTCATCTGATTGGAGTTCGTTTAACTGCTAATATCTCGGAAACGAAGCTTCGGATTAAAAAACGGTAAAGCTCTTTTCGATTGGTATTTACATCCCATCTCTCTGGGACACTCTATATATTTTACATATTTAATGTCTAAGTAAAAAATACTGATTTACATTAGTATAAACCTTGATTAATATACGGTAGATGAGAATGCATTTTGTTGAGAAATTGTACAAGTTTAATTTAAAATTTACTGTTATCTGATGAAGTAGCAAGGAATCTGTGTACAGATGTATCCGCTCAAAGTCAATAGTGCTTTTATTCGAACTTATTTACAATGAATCGATACTTCGTTGAATATCTTTGTGATCTTACTGTAAGTTTTAATCCGTTATACAGGGTGAACCACGAATCGTGATTAATAGATATCATTAGATGTGTTCCAATGTACAGAACGAAATGTTTACAAACAGTAGGCAAGAGCTCAACATCGGAACGTGTACAATAGCGTAGCATACGATACTCTTTTTAATATTACAGTTCGAATATTTCTTTAATCTTTTCTCGACCCAGATGAAAAAAAAAAAATAACACATGTTATGTTATGATACTTACCGAATTCGTTTTGAAATCTTCTAACAGATAGGCTTAAAAAAATTATAGGTGCATTTGTAAAAAATTGAAGGTGACTTTGAAAAGTCATGAAAAAAGAGAGTTGACAAACAATTTGCTATTATCACGTTAAAACTCTCTTAAAACCATGCTATACCTGATAAAAACATTTTCGATCGGACTGCTAATAACAGAGTAATCTCTACTTATCACGATTCGTGGTTCACCCTGTATACAGATTGAACCATATTTTTCTTATAAAACTCGGTGTACGCTGTTTTTCTGCCACTCCCTAGAATAGCAATCCTTTTACTAAATATACTGTGTATGACGTCTGTCAATTAGAATCGTTAATTTTGACTTTAAATATGTCATACGTATGGACCTAATGGATACGTCTATGATTAACTACATTTTTTATACTCTGAGCATCAGAAACGCACCGTAGTATGAATAATACAATGAAAATACAGGGTTATGGTGGATAGTCACGAATGGATCGAAACTTGCCTGTCAGTTTGAGACTACTCGAAACTACTGCTTTCACGTTTAGAGGATGCCATAGACAACACAGACTCTTTGACATACAGAGTTTGAAGCTATAGCCAACGGTAGAAAAATAGCCATGTCGTAAATACGATAAAGCCATAAGCGGAAGCTTATTTTGATTGTTAGGGCCGATGGTTAAGAAGAAAGACGAGGGTGAAAAGGACCGGGCCCTTGTTTAGGGCTGTATAAAGCCCCCCTTTTAAATTACTTCCAGTTGATCAGTTTCTTAAAAACCTGGGGAAATACTACACACGCATTGAGTTCGTATTTCTTTCTCAGCACATATCCTTCAGATGTGTTCCTTCTTGTGATCTCATCGAATTTATGATTTTGATATTTTTCCACATTCGTTCATACCTCTGCTGATTCTATTTTTCTGGTTCAGCGTGTACCAATGTGTTTCAACTCCAAATAGTACCAGCATCTCTTATTTTTCTTATTTCACAGATGGAAAACCGCGAATAATAAATATCATTTGATTCTTTTAAATAAGTATACCTATGTAAAAAATTGCAGTAATTATCCCCTTCAGTTCAGCGTGCACTACCTAATGTGAAGATTTAATATAACAATTAAACGTCGAACAACCAGCACCTACTAATCACCTACCAGCTGGGCAGAAAGTCGATACAGGTTGAATTGTATGGGTCTCTAGTAACTTGAAAAACTAAGGTTATGAATAATGTTAATAATAAGTAATAATATATGTTAAATCCTATAAGCTCTTTCGAATCTAGCAATACTAACAAAGGATTAACAATAGGACATACTAATGAAGATTCTCTGGTTTACTTAACCATTCCTTTCACAATAAGAAATCGTAGAACTTCAGACTCACCTGGAACAGAAAAAAGAACAGAATGTTAGTTTACCTATGCATTAATATGTATTAACTAATTTTAAAACATACAAATAAAATAACTTATTTCAAGAGAATTGAAATTCTTTCCGGGTTTATAAATGTAAATATATCTACGCTCTTTCTGTTTATCCAAACCAACACAGAAGCACATTTTAAGTTCATCAAATTCAAGAATCTTATACACTACAATTGCGTATATTATAGGGGTGTAAGAGCAATGTTAATTAAACTTATTCCTACAAATAAATAGCAATTATTCTAATCGTAATAACTTTATTCCGATAAAATATAAAGTCTACTCGTTTAAAAAAAGATCGGAATGATCATGTCTTACGTTGTACCCAAATACATGGGATTAAAAAAAAAACAGAAAACGAAAGACTTTTTTTTATTATCGAATGGTTCTTTCGTGAAGATGACGAACTTTTAAAAAAAAACTCAGTTTAGTTACAATTATAATATCTTCCTTTTCGATGTTAAAATGGTCATTAGTATTTTATAAAGTACAATTGTGTGAAATAGAAATTTCTTGTTCTCTGTTAGGAACCTCGCAATTAGTATAGTCCAAGAATATTACAAAAATTCTATCATATCTAATCGAAGTTTGATATTTTATCTTATTGTATTTCGCATAGTTCTGCATGCTACAATATAAAATCCGCCGACTGACTATGCGTACAGTCAATGATCCCGAAAACTTTTTATCGACAGCGTATATGTACCATAAAACAATTTTTCTAGCAACCGGTAGTACAGTATATCCAGTCCTTAGGTACTGCACGGGACGATCTTTGCTGAGAAATTTTGCCTTCTACGAGTTTTCTTCGCCATCGAGCATCGTGCAGATGGGTTAGAAAGTGTTCACAGATGCGTACAGCCCGAATCGAGGGGAAGAGGCAAACGCAGAGGACGCGCGAGAGGCTGTCAATGGAGGGGATGTAGAATAGATGCGCAGATATTTTAAACTCCCGGTGGATTGGTTTTGAAGGAGCTTTATCCTTGGCTGCTGGATAGATGCGGGCTCTATCGAAGCACCGTCAACTATCGATTTTTACGTTCTCCTCACAGAGTATCGAGAGAGTTTCCGTCGTTTCTGAAACTCTCTGCTAACTCGATTCACCTTGCCCCCTCTTATTTCAGCCGAGCACGATACCCTTTTGTCGAGGTTTCGCTCACGAGCATTTTCGTCGCTGCTGATTAACTAATTATCTTCTAAGCCCGAGACAAACATCATTTCATGTTGTAAAATGAGGAACTAACCGATGATGAGATTTTAACCCCCGTGACCACTCTGGGTCTTTTATGGATTTTAGGATGGTTATTAAGAAAAACCTTTTAGTATTCAACTTTCAATACGACTGGATAATTTAATAGAGACTCTGGGAAGTATTCCTGCATTTTTTCAGATTTTTTTGAAACCTATAAGATACAACAATAGATCTAGACGTAAAAGACCTAGGGGGTGACGGAAGCAGTAAAAATAACGGGGGTCACGGAGGGTTAATGATTACGTTCTATCGTAGTCTGGTAAAACGCGGGATCTTTGTTTACTCTCCTTTCTCTGACGAAACAGAATTTCATTTAATTATGACAATACGGTTGAACTGAAACGGACATTAATTCGGAACTGATGCAGTTATTGCCTATATATAAATATGTAATAGTCACAATTGAATGGCGAATGATAAAAATTTGGATTACCCATAATTTTCCACATTTTTCGCGGTAATCGTAGAATTAAAAGGACAGAACGTAATTTAAAGTAATCTAAAGTACGTTCATATATATTACGTAAGACAACTCTCCGTACATCCTAAAATAATAGATACGATAAAACAATGCTAATATGTATGTACATACTTTAGTAGTTAATAAAAATTATTATTAAAATACGTTCTGGCCAGAAACTGTAAGTGACGATATAAAATCTTTTAAATTGATTGCCACTCAATGATTTGTCCTGTTGGAAAGAAGTTCTTAGCAGCGCCTGAAGTAGCCCTGGTTTACAGAATCATTGGATTACCCAATTAACGTGAGATATCGTTTCCGTCTCTTGAGTTTAACAATTTAAGACGTCGCGGTCAATTCAAAAATTTTGAAATCTTAATAAAATCTAACGGAAATACTCGAGTGTAATTTGTGACAAATTTAATACAAGCGCGCTATGATCAATACTTTTATATTCGTTTAATAAAGTATACGTATTATAATGTACAGGTAGTCAAATACAGCTACATATATACTTTTTTAAAACACGTAACGTTTTTCCTACATTTGTTGCTTGTTCTGTTCTTTTATTAAATACTAACGCTTTTGTTCTTGACATAACATACTTATGCTATGGGTCATTCCACGCGAAATCGGGCACATTTTGGAGTAAGATTTCGCATTTTGTTGACACTTGGATAAGTTGTAGTCTTTAATAATATATAAACGTATCTCGAAGAATTTTTGAAAATTTTTTAAATTGTTGATTTTACAGCTGTTTAAAATACATATAGTGTCAACGTTTCTTCAATAAATCATAACTATTCAATTAACAAATTGATCAAAATGAACTTTGTGGGTGCTTACAGTGGAGACATAAGAGTACCTACTTAATAAAAATTATATCAGTTGAAGAAAAAAAATATTTTCCAATTATTTATTTTGTAAATGTTTTACAGCAATGCAATGTTATAATAGCAGGCGGTATTTATAAATTTGAAAAAAATGAGGATATAATCCTACTTGTCCTATTTATGGAGAAATTTTCAAAAATATGGAAACTTCAAAATTGGCCACATGAAAATTAATTGAAGTTAACGCTATGTCGTACCCGCCCTCGACGGGAGGACACGTGCGGTACTAAGCTAGTCGATATATTAAGTAACACTTACCAAACTTTAGAGAAGAGCACATCATAAGTATAAAAACTTTGTAACTTAGGAATCCTTTGGAAAGAATTCAACGAGAAACAATCGCTACTATTGAAATGGACAAGTCTGATGTTTGGAAATAAAAACTATTGAATGGACAGGTCTGAATATATAAGAATGGTGAACATTGCATTAAGTCCCCTATGTGATGGTCTTTACATTGTTTGGCTCGAAACAAAATATGGACATAATATAATTTTGACACTATTATATCAAAAACCAAACGACTTAAAATAATTTTTACCATCGGAAAGAGTGAAAAATTTGATACAGGAACCATGAAAAATGTCTTTTTTTTTTAAAAAGTGTACTTAATACAATCTGACTCCGGGGTTCAGATATCTATACGTGTCATCACGTTGTTGCACCGTACATCACGATGTTCGGGTTCATTCGACGGCGAGAAACACACGGGGGCGCAACAGGGGATGCGCGCACAGCTTTTAAAATCGCACACGGCGTATAACTCCGACGTTTCGTTGAACAGCGTCCATCCCCCGAAGCTCCAATTCCCCGGCTGAAAGTGGCACCCGCTCAATTTCTCTACGCTCTAAAACGGGGGCCTCTTCATTTCTTAAATTCCCCACGATCCTTCGCGCCCGTTCATTCTTAACCACGTTATTTATCGCGGCTGCCAACGCGTATCTCGACGCCGATGCTTTTCCTCTGGTGCGGTGGCGGCGTTAAAAGAATGCAACAAAAACACGTTCGAAGCGCGCGCTCGTGCCCGCCACGGTTCCCGTGAAGAATTATCAAATGGAACAATTAAGCGTTTCACGAGGGCCAGGTTGGCGTTTTACCCGGGCGCCTTTTGCTAACGGTGAGGTAAGCGCACCCGTTGCCTAGTCGCGCAGCTATTTGCAAGTATCTGAACAGTGGGAGGGCGGGGGAAGTAGAGGTTCGGTGGATGGATCAGTGGGGGGAGGTGGATCCATCCTTCGTCGAATGCTCGCTTTGAGCGTGCTCGGCGCACCGTGACGCCTCGATATTCGAAATATTCAAACACGACGAGGCGTTGCGTTCGAAGCATTCTACCGCGTCGAGGCTCAAACGACCGCTTAGAGAAATAAGAAGATACATGTTATTAAATATTAGAGGGGAAACAAGGTTCTCCGACCAACGGGAAGTACACCTCTGACCCGTTTAGTTGAAGATCCAGAGAATTTTACACACCACGGAATAGTTTGAAGTATGTGGATTTTGGACTTTGTTGGAGTGAGCTTGTGCGAGGTTTATGACGTGTGCAAGTGTGTGGAGTAAAACGGAATAACAATTTTAACCCTGATGTCGAGAAACAACATTTTCTGCGTAGTTCAGTAATTGGGTACCCAGGAATTCTAAGCGATCCTGATCGGTTGAATCAAACGTATGCTAGTGATTTCGCTTCCATAATTTTTCTTCAACTCTGTTTTCATTGGTTTAAAATTGCGTATAGAAATGTATCGTATGATGATACGATACGATGATACGCCACGGTGATACGATACGCAACAAATCGATACGCACCTTTAGAGATTACAAAATACAGTAGACTCTAACTATATAGCCACTGAACACATTGCCACATGAAGCACTTCTCCTTCACACATATTTTCACGCACACAAATTCGCTCTCCCACCATGTTGCGTATGCCGGCGCACCAGCACGATCCAGCTTCTGCGCAGGCGCTGAGGCCGAGGCCATGGTGACAGAACTTAGCATGGAGGAGGCTCTGAACGCATTGCCATTTTACTCCCCAACAGCCCCGAAGATGGCAATATAGTTAGAGTCTACTGTACTGTTATAAGAGATTCGAATAAATAATAACAACCGGGAACCGAATATGTTCACAAGCTGAAGTTGCTTTACGACAGAGCAGTACAACTGATTACTCACGAGCAGCAGCGGCTCAAAGTTCCCCTCCCGGGTTACCCCCACAATGGTCGTGAAACTGATTCGCCCGAGTGTCCCCACCAATAGTTTTCCTGCCACGATTCGAGTGAGTTCTTCTGAGGACCATAGTGGGGATAACCCGAGGGAAAGTTCGAACCGTTGTTGCTCGTGAGCAATCAGTTGCGCAGCTTTGCTTTACGTTATGCACATGACTTCTTTACTATTTGTTCCGAGTTATTGTTAAATGCTTTATAGTATATTTTTCCAGTAGGATTTGCAGTTTATTGGTTTATTGATAAGGAAATCGATCGATAATGAGGCATTTCTCAGTGAAATAAGCAGTACAAAGTATTATAAGCAGACCACCCACAGTATTCAATGTATCCTTAGTTTCTGGACATACAATGTCTCCGGAACGAGATTGAACTGGAAGAAAGAACGCAGTGGGATCTTGCTAGTTCTTTCTTAAGTATCATATTGGGTTAAGAATAAAATAGAAAATTTCTTTCATCTGATAAAAGTTTCGTCTGTTCTTGTACTTCACAGAGCCCTATAGACTGTAAATGCATAAAATCTGCTGTCTAGGCATGGTGCTCAAACTAAAAAAACCTTAGATAAACGCATAATATTTGCAAGTACTGCCTGTAACCAATTTGTGATGAACACGCGAACACATTTATAACGTGTAAAAGATATCCATTCATATACATTAATAAATAAACAAATTCGAATCAAGCATTTTGTATTCCGTATAAGTTACTCATAAAATTTTCCTCCACTTCTTTCTATTCTGCAGTCCACTGAACTACAGCATTCATTATATGCGTACTCGGTTATTGAACAAGCGTATAAATATGTTTGAAGTGTTCATACCTAAAACTTTCTACGTATATTCTTTTAGTAAATATAAATCAATCTAAAATTATTCAAAGAATGAAGTTCCAAGAGGTCTTACTATATCTCAAGAAGAACATAAAAAATTTGAAATTCGGGTACTTTGTTATTAACACAAGGATTAACAAAGATTTTTACACTATTCATATTGCTACAGGCATAATGGGGATCCTTTTACATAGTAATGAAATTAATTCCTGTTTCACTCCGATTGTATAAAATAGCCTGTGAATATGGATATTTGCATAAATATCCGCAGTTAATGCAAAATGTATACCGAATACAGCACAAGAATATATAATTACGCTTTGTGGATCCCCCACCGTCATTATAATGACACTGTTATCCACACCATGCCGTGGAAGTTCCTTCCCTCTCGCACGCCCCACCATTATCGTTTTCCAATTCCGCCTACAAGAGAGAAGCGAGTTCCCGCCCAATGGAACGATCACGGAATCGTATCCACTACTCTCTATAAACCCGTTACGTGAACCGAGCGACGTGATTACATAGAGCAGAGGTGACGAACTTCTCCACCGGGAGCTGTATGACCCCCAGTATCAATCATCCACCTCTCCCACGGTATGTATGAAACTTCCCTCCGCAGTCATGCACGGAATACAGCCCGTATAAGAGTTGACGGTTGAGGAAAGTGATACAGTGGTATGACAGAGACTGAACGACAGCCGAGTCGAGTAGATATTGTAGAGGGGACCGTTCTCCTACAGCTCAAAGGAGCACGCACGTGAGGAAGAAAACTACTAATACAAAAAATATGTCTGTTAAAATGAACGATATTGCATTATACGTCGAATATCTACTAATTACCTCTGTGTCAGTTAACCCTCTAAAATCAAAATCAATTTTTATTCTTCAGAAAAATTTCCTCTTTGTATATACTCAGTCAACCAAACCTGCAAAATTACATTTTGTCCAATGCCATTTAAGGTTATGTCCTCAGCATGGCTACAAGTTTCATTGAAGATCTGCTATCAACAACTTGCACGGAGATTGGTAGCAGATTAGCAGCAAGTCTTGCAACATGGCCTAGGTTAGGAATTGACCTAGGTTAGTTAGCCTGTGTTGTGTTGCAAGACTTGCTGCTAATTTTCTGCCAATTTGCTTTACCATTTTGTCAGCAGTCTTTGCCTGCCAACCCCCAAGTCAAATGCGAAAACAGATGGCCATGGTATTTTAGACAAATTTTGTCATTATTTCTTGGCAGTCTGCTCGAAACGTGCACACAGTTGTTTATCAGGGTATGTCACAGTAAAAGCGTGAAGTTTAGTAAATGTATACACTTATTAATCAATGCATGCATTTACGTGAGGTTTTAGCAGAATGATCGAATATAAGAATGTATACTATTTCTAGTAAATGTATTCATTTACTAGATAATGTATACATTTCTTACAGAACGTTAATAAAAGCATAATGTCGAAGGTATAATTGTTTTAGAATACAGGCAGGTATATTTAAAGAACAAAAATCAGAACTGAAAACTTAACACTTTATTCGATAATTTAGGGATCTTTTTTTTATAAAATTAGTTATTTTTATTTAATAAGTACAAGAACATATTAGGTTAGGTTATATTTTCATGAACAATTGCTAGCAAAAGTGTTTAGTGAAATTCATGCATTATTGTTTGTGCAAGCTTCTACTAAATCAGAAATATAATTGTAAGCATTTACTAGTAAAAGTATAAATTGCGTTCCTTGTGAATACATTTACCGACTGACCACCCTAAAAATTTCAAGTCTTCTGTACTGTGTTTAAAATAAAAACGAACCAAGTATGCGACGTCTGAAATCGTGTTAAACAATGGTTCCCCTGAAAAGGATACATTATATTCTTTAAAAATAAAATAGTACGTTTTTATTTTAACCGCAATGCATAAGGATTACAAATTTCAGGGTAGTTTTGTAGATCTGCCACGCAGTGTACTGTTTACCACTTACACCATTTGAACCCATTGCATCACTAAGTTGAAAACATGAAACTTAAATTTTCAATTTTTAAGATTTTATTTTTTTTCATAATGTTTTCTTTTATTTTATGGTCACACGGAGCAGCAGTACATTTGTAATCGAGCAGCGATATTGTAATTTTCAAGTTACACTCTTCAACTGTGAAAAGAAATATTTTTATTCGCTTAATAATGACGAACTTGGTATGTAACTTCAAAGTTACAACTGGCAGTAGGGGGTTAAAAATACGATTCGAATCATTTCCATTTAGACGTGGGATCGGAACCCCCAGATCCATTAAGGAGAGTAGGAAATTTGATTAAGGTGCGGGCTAGCCAGCCGATGGTTTTGACTTTGAGCCCTGTTCACTCGGTCCCCCTTCTTTCTGGGATTCCTACACAGATGAGAGTCCTTTTCTGATGTCGGTTTTCCAGGAGTATTCGCTTCCCTGTTTCTATGACGCACTAACCATCTGAGTCTCGCGCTGTTTCCGTTCCACATTAAAAACTGCCAACGCATTGGTCCATAAGGTTCAACAAGACTCGGATTCAACGGCCACGCATTATTAACATCACCGTTTAAAGAAAAAAAATTCATTAGTACACAACAGTTTCACGAAAACAGGCGAAAATAGCAAACATTAACAGCCTGTACTATTTTAAACAAATGCGACATCAAGAAAATGATAACTGAAACCGCCCCTAATTTCACGCGAATAACACTTCCTATTAAATTTTGAAAAAATCCCTAACATCGATTGCAAAATGTAATCAATTCGGTGTGAAATGACTTGTTTCTCCGATTCTTACCTATCACCTACAATTCAACCAGTAGAAAAAACACAGAAGAACAATTCCACCATCATTAATCCCAGATGAAACGTATGCACGAATCCATGTTACGAGAAATATCGGTTCTTTCGCGAATGATCTCCCACGAATTTCGATCATCTTCGAACGAATATGCGATCGTGACTAATTTTCAGCTGGGAATTAAGTGAAACGACGGTTGTTTAGGCGCGGCCGGGTAGGGGAGTCGCTGGTCCCAGAGCCTTCAGAAACGCTTCGGTTAGATGGGCAGATATTTTAACCGCAAGCGGACACATTCCGGGGCTGTTTCATTCCCGGCAGCAATAGCGAAAATTCGGATTGCGGGGCACGTAGGCTATTGATTGGCGAACGACGAGCTCGTATTTCGCTTATGTATGTGCGTGTGTCTTTGTGTGTGTGCACACCGTGGAAGACTGCTCTCGGTGGTGGAGGGGATACGGGAGTATAAAAACAGGGGTAACAGAGGGGGTTCAGGGGGATATCGGCGGGACACGGGGAAGGGTTCTCGATTTGACCCTCGTATGATAATACGACGGCAGGTAATTTCCGGATTCCGATACAGGGGAGAGAGTAATGGGAAAAACGGTAACCCTTCTGTCATATCCGTTATGGATTCATTCGATTCGTCCTGGCTGCGGACGGACGCGACTGTTTGTATTTATACGCATTACATTCCCCCCACGCGCGCGCGCGCGCGAGCACACGCCACCCTTCTTGCGTACAAACAAGCGTAACTGTGCAATCAGGTTTCAACGCTATATGCTCGCTGCTAGGTGGTAATTGCTCGTCCGAGGGGTGAAAAAAAATGGAGGCAATTCAGTGCGAAAGAGGGTTCCCTGTTTTTTGTTCTCTCTAGACGCATCGTACTATGGTTCTTGCATTATTATTAATTGCTAGACACAATGGGTACGCATAATGGCGTATTAGCACATTAAGCATTTATGAAATGATACTCTTACCGTTATATGGGGTGCCCTAAAGGTGACCATCCATTTTGGGATGTAGGGGTGAGTGGGTAGGTTCGGGTCAATTTTCAATTAATTTGTAGTAGTATTTAAAATGAAAGAGAAACACGCTTTAAATATGAAGAATTATAATTAGTAAGGTCTTACCATCGATGTCCCATCATGATTTCATGTATCATTCGGATGGAATTTTCAGAAATATAATAGGTCGGAAACTAGTTATTTAGCCCATAGTTCCTTTATAGGAGGAGGTTTGGATCATTTCATTTTTATATTGTTTTTGCAGTAAATATGTAGAAGTTTTATGTACGTATATATTTATTACCTACAAAGTGATAATATGAGTGGTAGAATGAATAAATGAAATACAACTCTGGAGGAATAACATAATAAACGTTAAATAAAGACTGTAATGGAATGACAGAACATCCATAAAGATATTGAAAAGTGTTAATTGAATTTATCATGTAGATTTTTGAAACTACTTAATGCCACATCGGATTTAAATATATTTTGTGTTCTGATCGTACTAACTACATTATTTGGTCACTTCTGACCCATACCTCTCGCATACGAATGTTTATAGTAATGCACCTTTGTTACTCAAACCACGAGTTTTAGGTTCTAATTTGTAATCTATAATTATTGCTGAGACATAAGATTATTCATTAAAATTTTTACCAGCGCGAGATATCTTATATGACTTTATAGCAGCGATTTATTTCGGTTAGCAATTTGTATTAAACTTAGCATAAAAATTCCCTTATACTTTCGTAAGACTAAATTCGCATTGTACATGTACCCTGGTGTGCAAACTCGGCTTCCGCTAGAAGAAAAAGTGGCGTAGAAGAAAAGTCTCCCACCATTTAGTAAACTTATTTTATGTACTGAAATAAATGTTAAACTGAATATTAATTTGGCATAAATTTCAGTAACTCCCAAAACTAAATGGTAGAAGGCCCTTCGCCTACCTCACTTTTTCCCCTAGCAGAAGCCGAATTTGCTCACGGGTGTACATAACATGTATTTTTTCACGCTCTTCCTTAGCTATCTGCACGACCTACGCGCGACCTGTGTACATAAAGATCACGATTCATAAAACCATGCTTTAATTGTTCTTCCAAACTAATTATATTCTTCCATCCGCTAAGAAATAAAAAAAGTTTTTATAAAGTACCAATTTTCAACGGATTATATACGATATTTTAAAGGCTCATAACGGAATAGACATAAAAAGTGCATCCCAGCCACGTACATGTATCTTCAACGTTGCAGAATAGTCTATAAAAAACTTCTAAAATGCTGAAACGTCAGTGAAATTAAATAAATAATATTATCCATCACAATAAAATCATACTACAGACATGAGCGTAGCCAGGTTATCAGTCAGGGGGAGGGGGGGGGAATGTAATTTTTTTCTTCTGGGAAGGGGGCAGGGGCAAGGTCCAATTTTTTTCTTCTAAAGTAGTGCAAAACCTACATGTTTCCACCCAGGAACCGTCCAGCACCTGCTGCACCCCCCTGGCTACGCCCATGATTACAGGTAGCGTTGATACACTTGTGACCATTGATAATTCTTTGCCTTATTATTTTATTACTTAATTACTATTTTTACACGAAATACTATACATGTAGTATAGGAATAGTCACCATATTAATTATACATATTACTTTCGCGGTATTCAAAAATAAAGCCATTGATGATAATTGTCAGTAATGCAACTGTCTTACTGTTTCTCCTTTACTAATATGAAGAAAAGATTTACACTAAACTAGTTATCTACTTATCATGTTACAGAATACGCTCTGTGTTTTTAAGAAATTTACATAATGTGGAGTATTGTGACATGTGTGACGAATGTAATTGATAGATTAAATGGTTTCTTTTCTGTATTATTATGGGCCAGAAAATTGCAGGTGTAACAGATATAGCGAAAGATGTAGATGGACGAAAAGTTCATATCTCTAAAGGTTCCAAATTATCGTAAAACTGTCCTCAATTAAGTCGATTGGTCAAATGTCCAAGGCAGTTTTCTAGAAGCTATAAGCCGAGTGGCCTATTATAAATACATATAATACATAACTAACAAAATTTGAATAAAAAAAATGGGCACACGAAATAGCAACCGCTGGATAAACGGAGTAATCAATCATTGTACTGAAAATTATCTTACAAACGCTTGTTAATTCGATAAAACCTCAATTAAGAGAAATCAATTATTATTTGTCCCAATGAAATATATTTGTATTGCACTGCGTCTTGATAAGTAATTTATGAATTATGATATATAATTGGTACGTATCAGTAGCCAGTGTTGAAAAGTTGAAACTCAAGTAAAGACAACCATAATTGCAGACACCGTGTGTTTATTCACGCGGTGACTTCTTTCCAAAATATTTCACTGCTTCCAGCTCCGGTGTCAGTAGCCGAATTTGTGGAAACAATCATTCAAACTGGGCCGCACGCATCGTAGCGACAACCGCGAACTAACTTTTCAGCGGTTGCCCTCGTCGAATTGAAACTCGGGGCCATGGTATGTCGAGATTTCAAAAACATCCAACACAGTACTAACCCCCCTCCCCCGCCGCGCCGCTCGAATACCGGCATAGTACTTGCGTTCGCTTTTCCGCGCGTCGAACCGCACGGCACGCAGCGTATGTTGCGGTCCAATGAAAATCCCGTTGCTAGGGAAATACGTATACACGTAACCTACGGCGCGACAATTCGCGTTCGTTTCACCATGTGTAAACATGCATATAAAGTCAAGACCCGCGAGAAATCGACGGAAAGAAAACACTAGGAGAACGGAGGAGGAAAGATATCGAAAATACATTATCGGTACTCGAAGAAGGAACGAACCCCTCAGCTTCGAGTCACCGATTTTAATGAAACTTTTAGGACATGTAGCAGGCTTCTTCCTCCTTAAAAATCACCCTCGTATAGGGTCGGATACATCAGAAGTTTTTAAGGTATTTGCTTTTGAAGTTTTCCGCGTGACTTAAGCGACAGCTATGTCAACATTCACGGTTTCTATCGTGATGGCCAGTATTCAAATATATCGCAGATACATCGAAATATCATTACAAGGGACGTATTTGAACTATAGTCATCACGATAGAAATCATCGACGCTGTCTCGACGCTGCAATAACTTCGAACAATCGGGCAACATAACTTGTATTTGAGTCAGGCGGAAAATATCAAACGCAAATAACGCAAAAACTTTTCAGCATTTGACTCTATAGGGAGAGGATTTATAAAGAGGAAAAGAGGCACAACATGTCCTAAAAGTTCGATTGAAATCGACGATCCGAAGTTGGGGCCATCTCGTTGTAAAATGATTCTCATTGTCGGTATCGCCAAGCTTTGAAAAGGAACATCACTGAGGACATGCATGAGTCACGTAACTAAACTAGAGTCATTTCAATCAAAAATACTCGGAACAATCGTTAATGCCCTATGGCACCCGCATTAGAAACGAAGACCCTACGTAAAGATCTAGAAGTACCAATTGTTAAAGAAGAAATTAATAGGTATCCAAAAAAAAATAAAGAAAAATATCAAAACACATTTTAACCAACTAACTGCATAAGTAGAACTGCAAGTATTCAGATAGTCGAACTATTCGAATACGAATAATTTATTCCAAGAATTTGAATACTTCGAATAATTAGAATACGAATAATTTATACGAAGAATTCGAATACTTCGAATAATTCGAATAATTCGAATAGTACAAACTATTCTCTGATGAATCCGCACCGTTTTCGGAAGCTTTTGCAAGAGTTCCAACAGTTCGCATAAAGTTATATCGGCGTGCAATACTACCATTTTTTTTAATTCAATAGTTTATTCAAATAATAGTTATTTATTCGTTGCAACAAATTATTTACTCTACTTATTGGAGTAATTCGTCGTTATTTATTTCAACAATTTATTCGAATAATAATTGCACAACTACTCGAATAATAATATCAACAAATAAAAACTGCTCTCGTTTCAAAATAATTCAAATACAAATAATTGTAACGGCCAGAATGAAAAGAATTTCACGATTAGATGTGAAAGAATATATTATGTTCAGACTCCTATTTAGTAGAATCCAAAATTGAATCACTTCGAATATTCGTAACAGTAGTGTGCTGAAGCCTACGAAATCCCTCCAAAAAGGAGACTAAAAAAGAAGTTCCCCCACTGGCCTAACAATATAGCAATAAGTAGGCAAATATTGTAAGACGGCAGACCACTGTGGATAATGTTGGAAGAATTTACCAAATGACCACCTGGACAAATTGTAAAGTTCATAATAAAGAATAAAAGAAAACTGAGTACACGCAGAACCTTCGACGGAATGACTCAAGCTAAAAAGGGCGGTAGTTAGCTACTCTAGGACCTTCAAATCACTCATCTGAACCGGGTCTAGTCTTTTGACGAACGCAAATCTACCTGAGCCTAGGAGTCGCTGAAATTTGCTTCCCGTATGAACTGCTTCACATGAATCTATGATCTGTTAAAACTGTTGCGAACTGCTCATCTGCGTCAGACTTTAGGGAGCAGGGCCATGAATGGAAATTTTATATCAACAGTTAAGACAGACTATCACAACAATAGGCAAGCGACACCTAACCCAGTTCTTACGCAGAATTACGCAAAGCATCCCTCTTCTAAATTAGTATTTCCTTCACAACAGCTTTCGAACATTTTAGGAATTTTCTGGATGGCCCAGCACAACAGCACCTTTCGTTTCTGCTCCCGTCTCACTATACAATCCTTATCCTGAATTACAGGAACCCGCGTAAGTCCATCTATACTTGCAACATGATTGCCATGATTGTCCCCTAATTCCCGACAAGTACAAGCATCCCGATTTTCGTGTTACTCGCTGCAGCGCGGTTGGTGGAATACGTATTAGTCGAGCGTTCATGATGTTCATATCACCTCGTCTACGTAAAAGCCCAGCCCCTCGACTCGCCTCGTAACAACGTGACGAGATACAGGGACGGGGAACGAAGGAAGGAAGGAAAAAGAGGTAAATAGCGAGACGGGCGCGGGGTGATATAAAGACGGAGTGGAATTGGAGAGAAGAAGGCCGGCTTCAAAGGAGATAACGATCTTTGCTTACGTTAATTACCGTCTGACAAGGATGGACGACCGGTCGCGGTAGATCCCGATCAAAATTGATTGTCCGAGAAGACCCGTGACTGGCTACGATCAAATCGTACCCAGGCCGATAAATCATTCCCGATAAAGTCTACGTATTAATCTGGGCCTTGGTAGGAAAAGTGTAATTGCAAGCCCCCGCGATATCGGGGCCAATAGTAAAATAAGCGGGTAAATTATGCCGATTGCACGGCCCCCGAGCCATGGGGCGATCGTGTTGTCTGGGAAACGGCTGATAAATTGTTTCTGATAAGGCGGCACCGGTACGAACGAAACTGTAAGTGGAATAACGCTCGTAGGCCGGACACATGGAACAATTAACCTATGGTTATTATGTGTTTACGAGGTGGAATTCGACAGGTGTGAAACGAAAGCAATTGTATTCGAGGACGTGTTCGAAGCGACGTATTCTTTTATGGTAGCTTCCGCATTTGGTGTCGTATTTCGAAGGGGCTCCATATGGCGCTTTATACTTTTATCAGTTTTACCAATTTAGTTTGAACGATTAATATTTTAAACACTATGTCAAAATACTTAAACGGAAACAAATTTACAAATATGTGGAAAAAAAAAACATTTTTGCCTTATTGTACAAAAATTTAATTTAATTTTTAAGTAAAAATTGAAAAGTTCGTCGAACAAACCAAAGGAGAACAAGCATTTGGCTCATAGCATAATTTGCGTGCATTTTGATTTTATCACTATGATGAATTGAAACATATCTACATTAAACATGTGCCGAATTAGGAAATTATTTTGTGAAATAAAATCATTTAGTTAAAATGATCCATTACCTTATTGCACTCTACCAGAAAACAAAAAATGTTCCATGGGACCGTATTTCATCTTCAAATATGGCACTGATCAAAAGTATGGGACCAAATCCTATGATTAATGAGAGTGAAAAATCTTCCTTTAAAGTAAGTTGAACACCATTGTTAATGGTACAGTAAAAATAATCAAATAATTACATGTTCTACTGTTTTCATTCAATGTATTATATATTTACTTGAAATACAGAGCAGAAAAGTGTAAAGTATATTGGATTCTAAATATAATTCGTGACTACCCATGTACCTACCTGTACCTTGTTACTTGTTTGTCTGTAACGTAGTATTGCTTATAAAGTGTATTACGTACAGAGAGATCTATGCAGAATGAGAATAAGTTCAGGAACGCCGGGAAATTGATTTCCATGCCGTGAATAATAGATTCCGAATATAGGATACTGCCCAAGAAATGAATCAGCAACGTGTTACCGTCGCTTCCTTTAATTAAGGATTAGCGTAGCAGAAGAGTAGGTCATTTATCAATGGGTTGACAGCGATTCTATAAAGATAAGAAAGAAATTTCAGAACCTATCAACATTTTTCCCGGTAAGAACATTCTCGATCCTCTATATCGATAAAAAGTTATTCGCTATGGACAACCGACCCCGGAAAAGAAGGAACATTACTAAAAATCCCGCAGCAAAACCGCAATCAAAAAATTGTATCTACCGGATCGTAAATGAAGTTTGCAGATTCTCATAAAACTGATGTTATTCCGTAACATTTTTAATAACAGCGCGCGTATAAAAGTGAAAAGATTATCCGTTAAAACATTATTCACAGTAATGTCATTCGCACATGCAATAAAAGCAATCTACTACGCGATTTGCGTTTCGTTTATTTATCTTCGTTTTCTCCTTCGATTTTTACATTTATTTAGACTTTCAGGCACGATAGCGAACAACGCGAATTAAAAGCTGGATTTGTAAAATACGAAAAAGTTCCTTTTTTCGGTAATTTCTTTTTTGTATATGTGTAAAAATAAGGAAATTAGGTATTTATCAATTTCAATGTTCGTAAGTATAATTCAGCTAGGAGTTGAAAAGTAAAATTCAATAAAATAGAAAAAGTAATGCGACAGATCTGGTTTCAACAGTTTCTATTTGTTTTAAGAAGAACGTCAATCTTGTGAGAATACTGTCTGACGTGTAACGTGTGAATTGAATACTCTTCCATAGAGGAAAACTCTTTTACATGCACTTCATCGTACACATTCGTATCCGTCTACAAGAGTGCTGATCATTATTCAAATAAATCTTTATCGAATAATTATTTAAACAAAAAATTATTTCTTATGCGAAAATTAAAACGAAAAGAAATAGTTTTTAGAGTTACTTCAATTTATTTTGATTTATATTTACTTTAATTTTCCTTTTTAATTTTATTTTTATTAAAATAATAATGTGATTTGTTATTCACTATTCTTTATTCTGTATTCATTCTCTCGGCGTTATCTTATCATACTGTTCGTAGAAATAGTGTATAAAAAGCAATGATATTCATTGTAGAATGTTCACTGAAATTACAACAAATCAGGGAAACGGAGAAACTATTTATGTATTATCTGTTTTGTATGTAATCGTAATAAAAAATAATTTCTCATCTTCAAATAATACATAATTTGTACAACCACTCGAATACACTTCGTTAAAATAAAAAACTTCAATCGTAGTTCAAAACATCGAAACGTATTGTTCAATCTGTAATTTGTTAAAAATCATTTAAACGCAAAAGTACCCAACCCTGCCCGTTGTAAGCACGTTGTTCGAGGATCGTCTACCTTTTATCGGGATATAATTAGAGGCATATATATTTACCATTGCGGATGCCATTGAAAACGAGCGGGAACGAGTTATATGTACATATACCCCGGACTGATTGCCGTTCTCCTCAGACAAATTACATCGATAAGCTCCCACGGTAATCCGTGAATAGGAAGATGCTCTTACGCGGATAAAAGGGGTGGTTGGGAGAGGCAAAGCAAATCTCGCAGCCGCGTAAAAACAGGAATTGGGTCGATCGACTAAACTCTTTACCTCCGGTGAATAATGCCGGCGCCCGAAGGGGCTCTTTTCCCCCCCCCCCCCACCCCCTTCATCGGAAGAACCCGACCCATAAACCACCTCCAACCGGTCGCGGAGGATCGTCGCTTAACGTACCCCGAGACGATGATCAAATGATAACGACGCGATAATTGTTGAGAGCCGCTAATCCGAGTTCCGAGCTTTCCACGTGGATTCCGATAAATGTTTAACGACGCGACGATATCGTAAACGCGATCGACACCGGTCGACCCGGTTCTGCCTAAAGGCTCGTTTATATTTACGTTCACATGATTTGCGTAAAACTGATTTATGCATGCAAATTTGCGCAAACAAACTGAATCGTTGTATTTGGTTGCAGGTCCATTTAAGGCCTGTTCACACGTTCAAATAATTTGCGCAAACTGACTTGTACGGGGTGTTTGAAAATTATATGTCACGGATAACATAGCGTTATTCCACAACTCTGGATCGGCGGAGATCTGCAAAAAAGTTACCGCAAAATTGACGTTGACCTTGAAATTCAAAGTCGAAGTTATTTATGATTGCATCGTATACTACTCGTCATGAGCATAAAATGTCTGAAAGGAACCATGGGTCGCAATTTAATCGATCTCTTGGAAAATTATGTTAAAGTTGCATTAGCATTGGGAGTCACTTTATTTGCAACGTGCTTGGATTTTTCGGTCAAATGCTAGTGTAAATAGCACCTATTGTCGCACGTAGATATCCCAGATACACCGTTGTTTTCACATACATTCCTTTTCTCCTTCTTTGCTGTAAAACGTTCACAGTTCATTGTCTCATATCTGGACCCCAGAGCCAGACTGTATTAGGTCACATTTTTTCAAACTTTAGAGGAGAGTAAATCAAAGGTGCAAAAACCTTGTGGCTTAGGAACCGCCTGGTAAGAATTCAATGAAAATCAATCGCTACCTTCGAACTATTGAATGGATTTCCGACAAGTCTCGAATACTAATACTCTAATACTCTACTCTATATCTAGAAATGGTAAACATTGCATTAAGTGGCCCGATAGACTTTACACTGTTTGGCTTGGAATAAGATATGGACTTAATATCATTTTGATGCTATTATATTAAAAACTAAACAATTTAGAACGAAATCATTTTGACCGTCGAAAAGAGTGAGAAATTTGATACAGGAAACATGTAAAATGTCATTTCTTAAGAAAGGTGAACTCAATACACTCTAGCTCCGAAGTCCATATATACAGGGTGTAACAAAAATGTTGGAGAACCCAGAAATTGAAGACTCGTGGGGTGATTTGAAACAAGTTTTTCCTTAGCAAAAATGTTATCCGAGACTTT
Organism: Dufourea novaeangliae; assembly: GCF_001272555.1. Taxonomy (NCBI): domain Eukaryota; kingdom Metazoa; phylum Arthropoda; class Insecta; order Hymenoptera; family Halictidae; genus Dufourea; species Dufourea novaeangliae. The sequence goes on along the minus strand of NW_015373950.1, from coordinate 89,778 downwards.
GTTAATCAGATATTAACGAAAAACCCCGACCAATCAGAGCGCGAGTCTCCCGGCCGAGTTCCCGCGATAACGTTGGTTATGAATTGCAGCACGTAGCTAACGTTACCGCGGGAACTCGACCGGCAGACTCGCACTTTGATTGGTCGGGGTTTTACGTTAATATCTCGTTAAGAAAGCCTCGGATAACATTTTTGCTAAGGAAAAACTTGTTTCAAATCACCCCACGAGTCTCCCATTTCCGGGTCCTCCAACATTTTTTGGTACATAAATTTTCCAACATAACAAAAACTGCTTTAGTTAATATCTCGTTAAAAAAGCCTTGGAGAATTTCGTACTCGTACGAAAAGCGAAACGAACGCGCTTCGAACAGCGTACTCCTGACGCACAAGTCAGCTAATACATATAGTACAGTGATCTTAACTGCGTACGGAAGCCTCCATGACTGCGCGCGTAGGGCTTTGCGCGTAGTTACGGTGAATATACTATATGCGACAGCTGACATTATTTTGTTTTATTGCAAGAAAGAAAGAAAGAAAAGAAGATATGGGATATATAATGGTGTATCTGGGGTATTTACGTGTGACAATAGGTGCTATTTACCCTACATTTGATTGAAAAATCCAATCACGTTGCAAATAAAGTGTGTCCGAATGGTAATGCAACTTAAACATAATTTTCCAAGAGAACGGTTAAGATACAACCCATAGTACCTTTCAGACTTTTTATCCACATGACGAATAGAATACGATGCAATAATAAAAAACTTTGACCTTGAAGTCTCCACCAATTTAGAGGTGTAGAATAACGCTGTGATGGCCATGATATCTAAGTTCCAAACCCCCTGTACAAATTATTTCAACGTGTAAACGAGTTTTACGAACTCAACCCGCGCCATTACGGCCGCGCGCGATTCTTCCGGCAGGTGACTCGTAAAATATTTATTGTCGTGTATATTGTTACACCGTAGTGTTCCACCACACAACATAATGTTATTATTTTATTAAACGTAACAAAACATTATTCATTTACAATTGTACATACAACATTAATTATTTACAAACGTGTACACGTGAAATATGTTGCATCTGTTCTCTAACATGTCACATCTCAGGCTCTTATTTTAAATACACCCGGCTTCCAGCGAAATGACCGCACGATCCACATATCGTTTCTCGAAATCGGAGGCATCTTCAGTTTTAACATCTGGCCAGCTTCAAACGTCACAACAATATGTATATCTCGCGACGACTCCTGGCATCGCCAGCGAACAGGAACACAGTCACGCGCCGCAAAGAACAACTTCCGCGGCCGTATATAATCAACGCAATCTACGCCAATTTACTCGAATGGGAACGACCTCTTTCCCCGCTAATTTTTCGGCCGCGTCGAAGAGTTTTATCGTCGGATCCGATCGCACCACCACCACCCCCACGCTATTCCAAATCGCGGTGTTTTATTACGAAACCGGAAACTTTCTACGTCCCGGGATGTGGATATAAAATCGATGCGTTCACGGTGCGAATGTACATATAGGACGCGGTTCGCCGAGTTCTTTTATTGTCCCGAATAGAACGTATCGCTGTACGTGTGTCCCTAAAGATCGCTGGAACGTTTCGAATCGGCCGATACGACGGGCATCGGGAGGAAGCATAAATGACGGGCTATAAACGAGCGTTTTAAAGGCTCCCAATTTAATCGCGGTGAAACACGGATAGGATCGAGTCGCGACACGATGTGCAATGTAAATGGGCAAATTTCTTGGGGGCGCAAGTCCGTTTTCCTTCCCAGACTCGTATGCCAGGCCTACAGACCGACGAAATCGGAATTCGTGTTTTTTTTAGAAACAATTTACGCTTTCACCCTGTTGTTCCCTGTAGCTTTTTAAGTAGTTTTCACGTTCCTATAATTGTGTTACGTTGCGATTATTATGTTTCGAATTTTGTAAACAATGAGTCCCTATTTCAATGATCCCACACATTTTAATTTTTATGTTTTGGTAGATTTTATCTAGTTTCGGAAGAGAAAGTTGATTTCTTATCTGCTGTATATAGTTTTAAGTTGAAATTATTAAAGACAGTTTCTATAGATTGTTAGAGAAATAAATATTTTTCGAAATTATTTTGTGTACTTTTTCGTTCGATAATAACTCTAAGTAAACATTAAAAATGAATTATGTAAAGGTATACGGCACTAATACCATATTTCGATCATTTAAATAATCGATATGAAAGTCGGTGAGGTATAATGCACTGAAAAATCACACGTGTCCAGGAAGGTTAAGATCGAAAGTTAATTCGCACTTTGGTTACGTACACTCGAGACTCATAACTATTACGACACTTATCGAATATGCAGTAGACATTTCAAGACATTACGAAATTTTGAAAGTCGGAAATAAACATTGTTTAGGGAATATTAAAGTTCGATGGACAATGCTTAGGCTACTATAAGGTAATAAAAGTAGCTTGGAATATATCGTTTTTACGAAACGTCGCATTTTCTTTATACACACCCGGTGTCCTAATACTTGTGAGTGGTAGTATATGGCGGTGGAATAAAGTTTATTGCAGTCGAATATCGTGAAAGCTGAATGCAATACGGAAGTTGTGCTTGGTTCGGTTTCAAGAGGCACGTACACTGGTTGGATTACCTATTCTTAACACGTTGAGTACCACAGTTGTTATTCTTGGGAATTTATCATGATAAGATAAATTTGTTTAAGTCTTTGTTATTAACGTGTTCACTAGTATGTGTACCATTTTCGAAACACGATAAACTCGATCTCAACGCCAACTGATATTTCCATTGCTAAGAGACGATTTACAATAAAATAATTTGTTCTTAGCAGTCACTTGTACTCTGTTATTATGTTTGCACACGATTTCGATAATACGGCCTAGTCGCGTTAACAATTGTAAAATATTTTTATGTTATTGTTGCCCCGTTCTTTAAGTTGCATTTCATTTGATTTATAATAAGTTATAATAGATTGTTCACTATGTTTTATTTTATTATACATCATCTTTGTCGTTGATCAATTTTTTACTTTTACAACATACTTATTTCATTTGTACTACTGGGGATTTTATACCTTGAACATCAACTTTATAATACAAAATTTCCACTTATAACGCGGACATAAATTAAATAATATAACACATTTATCAAGCTTACTCCGGTAAAAGAAATCTTAGGGAGGTTCAACAAAGGTAAGAAGTTTTATTATACCTTTAATGACCTTGAAAAACAAAGATATTAAGGTACATATGTTATTAAAATTTAATTATTAACTACGCACTGCAATTGGTAGCCAACGTTACCGCGAGAACTCGGCTAGCAGACTGGCGCTCTGATTGGTTGGGGTTATTCGTTAATATCTCGTTAATAAAGCCTCGGATAACTTTTTGCTAAGGAAACACTTGTTTCAAATTACCTCACGAATCTTCCATTTCCGGGTCCTCCAAAATTTTTGTTACACCCTGTATAGATATATTAAAACGCTAATTCCGAAGCTCTCTGTATAATCTCATTTTGCATTAATAATTACGTACGGTATTGGCTAAATAGGGCGCGCTGGGTAGGGATATTGATGAATCTAGTATTATCGGTGCAGAATATGAACTGATTCACGCAAATTTGATTTTGAGCCACTTAGCAAGCATTAAATAGAGACATATCGCTGGCAATAAGCCACACAACCGATGGGTAGATATTGTTACGAGTGAAAACCGTAAGGAAGGGTTTCTGTGAAATAAACTTACAACTTCCTTATAATTACAACAAAGCACTTTAACAAAAAAATAATATAGGTAACTCTGTGCAATAAGGGAGCCACCTCTTATTTCGATGAGTTTTCGATATGTTGTCAAGGTCATCATCCTGAGTAGTGTTGTAAAGGTTTTAATTGGAGGTCGTCGTTTGTAAAAAAGGTATTATCAAGAAAAAAGTTCCTTGTCACTAACTGTCACTAACCAACTCCGATCAATATTATGCTTCAGAATTGGTTGGACACAGTTCAAGAAAAAGGAAATCATTCAGAGTTGGCTAGAGACAATTCAAGAGAAAACAGTCATTCAGAGTTGTTGAGAAACAGTTTAAGAAAAGGGTATTATTGTTTTCTTAATGACTTTTTAATAAACAACATTTGATAACTGAAACTTTCTTATAGGTCACTCAGAGGGTGACTTTGACGACATATGCCAAGGTGTAGATCATCGGTCATTTTACTTGTCAATACTACTAAAGCACGATACTGAACATTTTTCGAATAACAACTTTTTACAAATGGCGACCCTCAACCTAAACCCTTCACAATACTACTCAGGGTAATGACTTTGACAACATATTGAAAAATCGTCGAAATCGAAGATAGCTCCCTCATTCTAAATATTTACTATAATATAATTAATAATGAGCTTAAACACTACTGATCTTGACTGTTAGAGTGCTTGATAACGACTGAATACGGGCGTATTTTGATCGCCTTCTTTCATATTTTTCCTTGTCCCTTGTTTAGTCTATGGATTTCATAAACATGGAGTTCAGATTACACTGTACATATAACTATAAGGATGCCAAATTTGATTTTTCTGAATTGCGATCTACATTTGAAGCGGTCTGACCAAAATGCATGCCGAGCAACATTCCAATAAAAATATTGAAAATATTTCTGTTACCTCATGGTTATAACATCTGGTATTGAACATCGTATTGACTATTGTTCCTGTGAACGTGGAATCGGTTCGATAGCAAACATGAATAGAAAATACTTGTTACAAGATTTGATGTAAATATTGACGCAAGAAGTGGATAACGAATAATTTAGATGGAACAAGAATACCCCTTGCTCGATGTCATTCGTTTTATCCAAATTGGTTTGCTGGTCAATATTTTCCTTGGAGAATCGTGCAAACCTGAATATAGGTAGAAAGCGTTTTCGAACATTCATTCTCTGACACCTATGAAATACTGTTATACTTTTATGAACGAAGAATAACTTTTGAATAAAATTTCAGTTCGCTACTTTATGGTTTTAATCCTTGGTGCACTATTCAGAATCAATTCTGACTTTAAATGATAGATTTATTTTCAATAATTCTAAATATTACAAAGAGTATAACTATGTAATTCTGTATTTCGGTCTGATTCTATCCAAATTTAATGCAATACCTAAATTTCAATACATACATAATTTTCAATTTTAATTTTAGCTCAATTTTACTCATCAAATACCTATGTAATAATCGCTTGAATAGAACTCAACAGTTAAAATGTGAAGTTAATTACTACAGATTATAAAAAAATTTGTTTCTTAAAATATAATTAGAATGCAATAGTTAAAAGATAAAAGTTTTCTCTTCAAATTAACTGTAGAAATTATTCGATTCTTCTCATTTTGTTTATCTTTATCTAACACTTTTGTTAATGTGTGTTTTCGTTAACTTCGGATTATTGAGGCAGCTGTAGCATCACACAACTTCAAACCAAGAGTGGTTTACATTAGTTCAGTACGTTTAGTATCCTCCGAAATTCTGATGCTAGAAAATACAATTAACGCCTGATGTTGTCGATTAAATAAAATAAAACATTAAGAGGGACAATTCAGTCCAATATTTATGATTCAGCGAAATAATTTGAGGATCACAATTAAGCCAAATGAGACATTCCTTTAAGGAATGCATATAATACTGTGACCTGTATTTAATTTTGTTAATGGTCTCGTACGTTTATAATATTAAGACGGTACGAATGAAATGATAAATAATTAAAGGTTGCAAATAATATATTTCATGTCTTTAGTATCATATTACTTGAGGCCAGATTTCATTTTTGTTTTTCTTTTTTAACAATTGTACGATTTTTTCAGTCGACTCGACAAACTGCGAAAAACCTTCGAATGGTTTTTATTACAAACCGCAAAAGCCACTTTTTCATGCGGTATATTTTTTTGAACGTACCAACTGGACATAAACTGCGACGTTTGTTATTCTTTACTACTTTTTCGAGGCCGCGCCTCAAGAGCCAGCATAAAAGCCAGTTTCTACTTTACGAGTTAATTCGGCATCGTGCGGATACGTATCTACGTGACCGTTTGCGCGAGTCAATGCGATAAAAACGAATAAAACTTTTTAGCTAGGAACGGTATACATTTTGGTGAAATTGGTCGCTTCCGTTTCAAAATGCGAATTTAATACGGGCGTTTTACACATGTATTTTTCATAGTCGTTACGAGCATGGAAATCACAACGCGAAGCCGCTTCACACCTAAAATTCAATCGCTTCAAAAATTAGTTCGAAGGTGGAAAATGTATTTCCTTGGAAACTTTATTTCACGAATTTATTGTTATTTGTTTATTCTCAAGATAGATCTGTTTTTATTTTCTTATAGAGACTACGACCACCGTTCAGTTGTTAGTAAGTATAATGTATTCACATAATTACACAACCTTTATACTTATTCGCGTTTTTTATATGGACTTATATAGATATATTTAACACATGTACACACAAACGTAAAAAAAGGATATTAACATATACAAGCAAAGTATATAAATTCAGGATAATTATTCTACTTTTTACTTTTAATCGTTATGGCTACATTGTGCTGATGCTGACGGAGATTTAAAGCTTTAGAATATTTTGTTTATTTACAATCTACGTATCGACGTTAATTTCTTTTTCTTTATTCCTATGTGATTATCGAGACAAATGAACCTCGTGTTAGACGATATGAAAATATTTAAGGTAAATATTCACAAAAAGGGACCACCTTTTGTGTTGATCTCGATGATTTTTTAATATTTTGCCAAGATCGTCATTTTGAGTAGCATTGCGAACCAGTTTATTTAATTTTATTCATTCATTTACATTTCCTGTTACTCGGTACTTATATGTCTTCTATTATTTTTGAAAAAGCATCTAATCGCTCATAAAAATTGAAACAACTGTCTCTAACAAACTCTGGAGTATTATATTGATCATAGTTGGTTGGAGACAGTTCAAGAAAAGAAAGTAGGGTAAACCAACCAGTGAAGGACCGAATTGTTGAATTTATAGACGTTTGAGATTAATACTTGAATGTATGTATCCATAACAGCAGAACAGCGGTTACACTTGCAATTATATGTATTTTTCTTGAAATTTTCATAAAAATAATTATTTATTATCGTAATTTTTAAAAAATTGCATAGAAAATGTAAAACATGCACACACAAAACAAACAATACACAAAAATGTTATCCGAACCTTTGTTAACGAGATATCAACGAAAAACCCCGACCAATCAAAGCGCGAGTCTGCCGGCCGAGTCCCCGCGGTAACGTTGGCTACACGCTGCGATTGGTAGCCAACGTTAAAATAGCAGACTCGCGCTCTGATTGGTCGGGGTTTTTCGTTAATATCTCGTTAACAAAGCCTCGGATAACATTTTTGCCAAGGAAAAACTTGTTTCAAATCACCTCACCAGTCTCCCATTCCCGGGTCCTCCAACATTTTTTGGAACATAAATTTTCCAACATAACAAAAACTGCTTTAATTAATATCTCGTTAAAAAAGCCTTGGAGCATTTTTTCGCTAAGGAAAATGTTTCAAATCACCCCAGGAATCACCCCTTTCAAAAACATACACTTATTTTGAAACATCCTGTATTACTCTTTTAATAAGACACTCTATAATAGGTGCAAAAAAATCTTTTTCTCGTACATTCAGTATATCACTAATTTTTAATTATTCCATAAAAAATTTCTTTTTGCGGCTTCCAGTAAACTGAGAGCTCGAAAAAAAACAATTATCAATAATTTATTATTATTTCTCAACAAAAGCAAGCTCATCGGGCCATTAATCTACCCGTAATTGTGTCATCTACCCTAGTACCGTCTCTACTCAACAGTGCCAGAATAAAATTCAGTTGAAGCGAAACCCATAAAAGCCAGTGTATTAATCCAGTAGTCGCTAGAAAAAAAGCACTGGTCGGCGAGAAATAAACCGAAAAGGAACCGGCCACCGTCAAAAACACGAAATGAGCTCGGTTCATTTTTGCGAATAAAATTCCTCCTCGTCCGCTGTTCTCGTTCGCGAGATCCGAGAACTCGGCGGGTGGTTGATAAAAATGTCGGTCCCGAAATTTTGTCCCGCGTGTTTCTCGTCTCTGTGTGTTCCCCTCCTCGTCCGTGTGTGTCCTCCCTGTGGCGTTTTGCGGTCCTGAAGAACGGCAAACAAAGGCGAACCGAAAAACTCACGAACACCATCCCCCCCCCCCCCCCCCCCAAATCTATGTCAGATCTCGAAAGAGGGAATCACCGCGAGCAGCGGAAGTGACGTCACGGATCAGCCGCGGCTGGCTGGGCTCGGCGAACGGCGTGGAGGTGTGTTGAGACACGCACACGACGAACGTCTGTGGCCCGTGTCGTGCTTTCGCCCCTCCCTTGGGGGGTAAAAGTGGCGAAAGTCCTCGCTTAACGATATACGAGGTGTGTTTACAAACCCCGATGTATTTACGATGAGATTTCGAACGACGGTGTCGGAGCCAAGAGCAATATCCTTGTTCGTCTTTCTCGTTGTAAAAGACACAGGGATTGTTAACGGGCTGCTCCTTTTCTCGTATGTGTCCTGAAATTGGATAATAGCGGGGTCCCACAAACAGCTGGGAGTCAAAGTTTTATGTGTTTCGTGCGCTGAAGCAGCAATTAAGAGGGATAAGAAGGCTCGAGACTCATTCAGGGGCGTGCATTGAAAACGTACGACGTTTGATCAGAAAGTTCCCGGAACTTTTATTTATTTCAGGAAATATTTATTTATTCATTGATATGGCCCCCTTGAAAGTAGTCCTCTTCGGATATGACACACTTATGACAACGTTTGTTTCCAATCCTCGAAACATTTCTGAAAAGAATTTTAATATATTCTTCGAACATCAATTAATAAACTTACAAAGTTTGGAATTGTAATATTCGATTATTTTTCTTTTGAAAAATTCCCCAAAATTGCTTCATTTTTAGAGCATCAAAAAACTAGGGAGACACCTTGAGGCTTCAATTTACCATCTGACTAAGTATATTGGTTCCAGTAGATATGTACCTATATCTCCGCTCAAAGTCCCCAAAATTTTTAGTCCAGCAATACGTATGAGCCGAAATAATGTATAATAATTATAATTAATAATAAATACTAATTAATTAATAGTAAAGCTACATTTACAAATAACAAATAACTATTTCTTTTCACTCTGCTATCATCTACAGTATTATTACAACAATATTAGATATGTATCCGTGAAAATTTGCCTTCTCGCCTGCCTGGAGAATGGAAAAAACTTTTTCACGAACGATCGGATCATAAATTACTCAAAGCAGGCGTGGATTATTCGCAACTGCGGGCGTCGATCGAATGAAAAAAAAAAACCCTCATGGACAAGTATTTATCGCGCGCACGATCTTTATTGTCAGCGGATCTCTGTGAATTGATTTCGATGTTCGTCCTGCTTTTGGAATCATCTATCTCCCTAAAGCTGCCCCACTTCTGTCACCCACAGGAATATCGAAATTGGGGACAATCTCGATCAACCAGAGACATTTGGCAACCTTGATTACTATCCTGATGAGGAAGATATTAGGAGGCTGTAATTACAAATACGCGATAACCCTCGCTCCTGCAGAGGTAATGATCGATTCCGACCCCATGATTAATGGGCACCGTGGACACGATACGGTTAAATATGAACTGCAATGTACTTTCCACTCTGTTGAATGCCTTTGAACTGTAATTACGTTCTTTATATTTACCGAAACATTACCATAATTGGATTCCTGCCGCAGCCTTATTTAACGCTCCGAAACGTTTCGTGGTGTAAGGCCTTATGTGCGTATAATGACAGACCGTCCGGGTCACCAAAATAATATTCCATTCTACATAAGTAGATAAATAGGCGACAGTTTTTTATTCAAATTACGAAAATCGATCTTCCTCTATTATTAAACGTCACCGAATTCCAATTCTATCACTGGAAACAATAGAAATTTAGATATTGTATTCGTACTTTGTTGCATGGCCAATTATTTAGTGATCCCACAATGACAATTAATTGGTACACAAAACAATGTTACATGAATTGTGTGGTAAATATTTTTTACAAAAGAATTTTTATGAAAACTGGAGGATGTTCGAAACTTATGAATGACAGCTATCGCTTACGATGCTTTAGATGACAGAAATAAAATAGAAAAAGACATTTAATTTTAAGAAAATCAATATTTATCCTTTAATACTATGAATTTCCTACTGTTGTCATAGCTACAAGAATAGAAAAAATAATAGCAATGACACGTTAAAACTCGACATTTCGACAATATGTTCTCGGGAAAAATTATTTCTTAGTATATTTTACTACAATTTCTTTCGACAATAAATTGTTTGTGTCGTTAAATCTAACATAGATATCCACGATGGTCAAAATCAGTCAGCCAGCTTATATATCAATAATACTAATTTCTCATTGAAATAATGTCACAATTATTCGTAACGTCTCCATTTGTCGTCTGCCCCCTCTGATTCGTAGGAAGATATAATACATCATTCCAAACACGTACGCGCACGCATACATATAAGCACCTTCAATTAGGAGAACCTGAAACTCTCTCGAACGATCAAGCTTGTCATATACAAAAAAATCACTCTACTAACTTAATCTCACGAAATACATCGCAAAGTGTTCAATCTAATTATCTAGATATATTTAGTATACTTAGTTTGATCATCATACTCACTTATGATATCATCGTACACATAATGATCATAGTTATTATTACCAGTGTAATCGGATATACTCATTATAATCAGCCCTCCGGATATGTTCATATTAGTATATCAATTCAGGGAGTGGGGCGAGATTTTTTCTGAATCAATAAATATCTCAAAGGTAAATTTATTGACTTAAGTACACCACTAATGCTTTCAAGAGCTTATACTATGTACTTCGACACGTCTCCCCGGAAGTGTATTCCTGTAAACCCGCCTGTTTTTGCGCATCAACTAAGAGCATGTAGTACCTCTTAAGACGGCTATAATACTTAACGGAAAACTGATGTATCGGCTGCTGTATAAAAGTAATAACATTCACGATATGGCATGTTGAAACTTCGTAATATGACTTCCTCATGCATCGTTACACGCAGTCTAACTTGTCAGACTTGCTCTTTTTCGTCGGTTAGAACATTACGTTCATAAGGATACTTCGTACGATTCATAAAGAAAAATGGCGCTGACCTTGCGTAGGCAGCACCGTTCACATATAGACTCAGGAGAAAGGAATTCGTCTGAGTAAGCTCAATTGGATAGAGCAGACGTCCGGCAAACGGAAGCCTCAAGTTGGAAACCTTATTCCGTGAATTATAGAACAGTTAATTAGTCCTCTTTAATTAGCCACATTATTTATGCAGAACATCTTAGGTTCTTCATCACTTTTCATACTAAAATATTCTGGACATAGATGGCTCCTTAATATTACTTTAATGACGTCAAATAACTATTTTTCATGCTATATCGGAAAGACATTTTCTTTTTCATTTTACCACCATCAATTTCCACCACCATTTCCATTTCAGTCAGTCGTGCACCTACATTCGTAAGTATTAGGACATTTGTGGACTGTCTTCTAAGTTTGATAAAATATTGTAAAATAACTGAGAGTCTTGAATGAATATTGTTAATTGTTATCGTTTATAAACATTAAATATCAGTAGATAAATCACATACCGATATGAGATTATAAAAATTCGACGCGAACTTAATTTCGTTACCATTAATATTCTTAACATTCAATATTAATATATTCACACTTGAAACTGAATAACTATTAACTGTCGCTGCACAGTATGTAAACAATGTTATTCAATTCTGAGTTCACTAGATCTACTAAAACCATTCAGAATATGAAAAAATTTAAATTTATAAGAAAAATATGAATCTGCAACACACTGTACCTTTGGCTTTGTGTGAAATTGTATGAAACTTCATGTACGCAAATGCGACTATCAGATCTGAAAAGGTTAATATGTCACAACGCTACTCTTGTGGTATAGCTTCCTCTTGCACTGGACTCCTCAAATGATTCTCCATCAATCTATCTGCTAGCAATGAATCCTGTTGACTCGCGTTCGAGGCGTATTTGCTCGCTTCGCTACGCTATAGATGTGACCTAAGCGTTAAGAAAGAGATTTTATAGACCGTGATATTTACCTGCCGGAGGAAAACAATTTTCCCCTTGAACGATCGATCATGAACAAATGATTCTCCCCTGATTTAGGTACCTGCAAGCAATGAATCCGGGTTCATTCCCAGTTCGAGGCGTGTTTTCTCGTATTTGTTCGCCACGCTATACAGGGTATTCACGCTATTATTAGCCAGTGTTTTTCTCGCGAATAGTAAGTATTAAAAAAAAAAATGAAACAAACTAACGTTAATCAATTTTTTATATTTAGATTTCATTAATTTTTTAAATGAAATTATGTTGCTGCCAATTTGCTGCCTATGTTACTGCCAATGTACGCGCAAGGTGTTTATAACAAATCCGACATAAAAATTGTAGCCATAACTTTATAACAGGCATTGGACAAAATTTGGCTTTGCAGGTTTGGCTGACTGGGTTCATTTAATCATTTTACATTTTGTTTACCCTAAAAGTCGTCTGAGTTTAAAAAAGTGGTTTTATACATTAAGTATAAAGAATTAATTAATATTTAATTAAAACTTTCGAACAATTCCAGTCTTCCTGTGTCACCTCACAAGTGAAAATAATTCTTATACATATACATTGTGTATATACTGTAACAATTCATTCTGTACAACAGATAAAGGTTAAATACTAAATTTTACGACTCTTTTGTTAGTATGATTTCGCCATTAGTTCCTGCTTACGTGTTGGCATTTCTGACGTTCGAATTGCGCTTTTATGTTTCAACATTAATTTTTAAATACCCGGCACATATATTCCTTCGTTTTTATATAAATCAGAGTCCCAATTTAATAATACAATTTTCTGTACACAATTGTTTACACGTTACGTTTTTGGTAAGTAAAATAAATAAAATGGCAATATTAGTACAACAAAGTGCATTACAAAGTGGGCGTTACCGCCCAACGGTGGGCGCCGAGGAGATCCGAGGGGACGTTCTAGTTATATCACTCTTTTTATTTTCAATTTAACTTTTCAAGATTCGAAGATTACACACGCAACTACACTTGGAAATTTTGACAATAGAAATAGTTTACCCGAATGGGGCTCTGAAGAAAAAAAAATTTCAAAAGGGGCGGTGAGCCGAAAATGTTGGGAAACTATGCCCTGATACTTAATATTTGCGAGAAAAACTCTGGCTAGCAATACCATGAACACTTTGTAGACGCGTCATAATCGTTAAGAAAGAGATTTTATAGACCGTGATATTTACCTGCCCGAGGAAAACAATTTTCCTCTTGAACGATCGATCATGCGTTGAAAACGGATGGTAGATATTCAGGATAGTCAGGGTGAAGGGGGTCGACACGGTCCCATGTATCACGCAGGTGCGTATATACCTCCGACTAACCGTCGGGGCCCGTTTCCGTCACGTGCGCGCACATTTCAGACAGAAGCGTGCAAAGCTAAGGTATATCGCGACGATAATCAACCCCCAGGGTTGGGTCCCTGGCCGGGACAATAAAATCTATCACCTAATGGCACGGCGTGTCGGTTATCAACGCCGTTCGCGGAACTACCAACGAGCACGCACTGACAGTGACACTGGTTTTGCGCCCGTAATAACGGCCACTCTTCCAAATGGACGGCCCCCGTACCCCTCCGTCATTCGTTCGCATTAATTATAATTATGAGCATGAAAGTGTCACGTAATACACCGATAAAGTAATAAGCTCATGAGCGGCTCGCGCCACGCGGAGGAATTTTGCCGTGCACGCACGCATCCCGACACACGGGACTCGGAGTACTATTATCGTTATTAGTTTGACGCGCGGCAATCGACGCCGGTGATAAATAATAATTAAGTGATTACTTCCGAAATCCAGGGATATATCTGGTCGTAGGCCGCGCAAATCTGGGATTGCCGCGTAATTATAGTCGATAGAATATATTGATGGGTACACAGTGATGCTTGTAACCTGTCTTGCATCGTGCAACCTTGCTGCTGTTAGATAAATATGAGTATTCGGTTATCGAAGTTAGTGTTGAACAAGACAAATTTTAAATTACTGCAATTTATCTAAGATAAGGTCTTTCTCAATGTTGTGTAACTTTTGTCATAAATGGTTTAATGTGACAGCTGCTTCTTGCGCGGATTTAACCACAATTCAATAAGAAGTTATTTAATGTTTCGTTACCGCATGTAATAAGTTATGATAACATATGATTCCTCTCTAGTAGGATAAAACGATCCCAGGAATCATTTTACCCATATGCTATATTATTGTTTTTTCTTTTAAATATAACAATGCCCCGTCAGTATGAAAGAAAAACAACGCGTCAAAGCTGTTTCTATTGAAATAAAATGTAATAACTGAAATGTTTTTAATGTTCGTCGTATTTACTATCAATAGGTATAAAATTATCCTTAAGTATGCCTTCAAAGAAATGTGAAGAAAAAATATAATTGATCACGTAGCAAAATTTTGTTTAACCCAATGATAAGATAGATAGACTAACTTACAAGAACTGCTTTACTTTTATTTAAATAATGAGCATTTGTATGTTTTATATAAATTGCGCCTTAAAGGGATCGTTTTAGACACCTTTTCCCTACGATTTAACTATCCACAAGTATTAAATCTTAATTCACCCGGGAGTAGGCGCGTTATGATCGAAAAGACCAACGTTGTCTTTCAAAACTTGGGCGAGTGCACAAAGCATCACTTCAATCATCTCGCAACGTAAAGAGGTCAGATCATGCCTTAACTGACAATAGCTTCGCGGAAAGTAGTAATAGTTGTAAGATTTGGATTATACTTCAAAACATAAAATCGTCAGTTGAAAAGACCAATGGGAGCCTACTCCCGCGTTAAATGAGAAGTACTTGGTTGGACGCATGGATTTAGGAAAATATTAATAAATGCGGAAATAGTGAACATATAATTGAAAAACTTCATTTTTGGATCTAAACATCAGGATAAAAGAATGGATAACAAAAAAACTATCCAAGTTATTACAAAATCTTCATATATTTCTCTAGGAATGTTATCTTCTTTACTTTAGATCACCATTGCAAATTTTATGGCTTGAAACGTAAAAGCCTGTATCAAATGCAGGGTTCTACCATTGAAGTTCCTGCAACGCCATTTTGCTTCTGTTTTTAACATCTTTAAATTCGTAATTATAGACTAAAGTTCGTTTAATAAATGACTGTAAAAATACCTTTTGTGTCTTTTATATACTTTTCGCAAAAACCATTTTTTCACATCCACGAAGAGGGTTTACCGTGCGTATGCGTCAGCTTGCGTACTTTGAAAACTGTACACACGTGTAAATGGTACCGTGCCGTATTCCAATCGTAGAGAACAGCTAAGAAATTATTAAACGGTGTTTTGCACGATACCAGGCCACCGTCTGCGCGTGTTGTTCTATCGAACGGTTGTCGTGCAGATAAATAACCTTACGGTAACTCGCGGAAATGCCTCGCTTATCCCTTCCTTCTTTCCGTGTGTTTTCCCTGACGGGTTCGACGAAACGGAACGGGACACGTTAATCGCGTTACCTCGCGACGTCAGTCACATCACAAACGACGGCCAATTGTTTTGTGTCTACTTTTCCAGCTCCCCCCCCCCCTCTGTCCCCAAACCTTGTTTCGCCAGTCTCGTTCCAGAACGACGAATTTAAAATCTGTCTTCCGCACCGATCGAGCAAAGCAAGCAAGAGTCACCATCGTCCGATGTCGCCGACATGCCATAAAGGCCGGACTGCTCGTCGGGAAAATCACATTAGTGATGTTTCGGTAATCGCTTTTATATCCGCTGACCGTGATTGACAGCCGCCGACACAATCAGTTTTTCCGCGTTGTAGCGCGCGGACGGGAGGGAAACGCGACTCCAGAGCATTCCACGGGAAAAATCTGTCGTACAGGGCGTCCGAACGATCGACGTTTGAGCTTGGAATTCGACCCGTCGCGTAACGATGCCCACGATTTATATCGTCAAAGAGAATTCGGGGATCGTCTATATGTATACGGTCGTCAAACTGAGCGTCGTTACTTTGCGATTAAAGGAAGAGGAAAGGAGAAATCGTTCTGAACAATTGTTCAACTCATCCTGAAAATTATGTTAGAATGAAATGTATACAGGGTCTCCCTAAATAGCTTCGACGCCCGGAAATGAGGGGTTCCTGGGATGATTTCAAACAACTTTTTCCATAGCAACAATATTATGCAAGGCTTTGTTAACAAGATATTAACGAAAAACCTCGACCAATCAGAGCTCGAGTCTGCCGGCCGAGTTCCCGCTGTGATTGGTCAGGGTTTTTCGTTAATATCTTGTTAACAAAGACTTGGATCACATTTTTCCTAAGGAAAAAGTTGTTTCAAAACATCCCAGGAACTTCTCATTTCCCGAAGTCGAAGCTATTTTGGGACACCCTGTGTACATACACCGTGTCATATTTATTCCCTTGGGAAGGTAAAATTTTTTTCTTTGAGAATGTTTTCTATTATACGAGGGGTGATTCTAAAGTTCTGGGAATTGCAATCTGGCTGAATAATGCAAAGATAATGATCAATGATTTCAGGTAGAGAAAGAGTGGTTAGCCCCAGACACTTAAATGAAACAAAAAACCAATATACAGGGTGTCCCATGTACGTGTCACCACGAAATTTCGGGACATACCTTGAACTTTTACAAAAGATTGTATTAGACAAAAGTTGAAGTATACTTGAATGTGCATAACTTTCGTAAATCAGTATTAATTATATTTTAATCTCTTGATATACCACGACGTTGTAGAACTTCTGTTGATTCGTTTTACGTTATTTGTGATTTTCTTTGTAACATATTTGTAGCCGTCGGATTTATTACGATTCTTTGTAATGAAAAATATTTTAAAAAATGCTAGTTTCATTGAAAAAACAAGACAACACCCATTTCTTCGAAATAAGTATAGATAAAGAATCTCTGATTTACGGAAGGTATGCAAACTTTAATATAGTTCTAATCTTGCTTAACACAATTTTTTGTCAAATTGAAAGAAAGTCCTGAAGTTCCGTGGCGACACTTACGTGAGACACTCTGTATAATCAATGAGTTATAATCAAATTACGCTTTCACAAAGTACACATAAAAACTTCCTGATTCGTTATAAATAAAAAATAGAACGTATTTCTCACGTAACCTCTGTTTTTACGCAAATAAAATTTGACGGGTAGCCGCGGATATACTTTTTAACAATCATCGAGGTGTTCGCGTATCTTTACATACATTACAATAATAATATAAATTAGACAGATCAATATTTGCACATTCTTGATATTCCCTGTCTTTGCATGTATCGCATTTGATTAAACATTTATCAATACTTACATGTAATAGACAACAAGCATCGATGAAATTCAATGCCTCGGTAATAATACATTCACCGAGAACGAAACTTTGCAATTGTTTCAGGCCTCAGGCAGACATGTTATAATCTGTCATTTATTTTTTTACAGGGCTTAGTAATAGAAATACTGAAATGTCAGGATCGACCCACAACTCGGGATTACGTGCCTTTCCCCTGGGGTCATTCAACGTGGAATTGGACATTTTTTGGAGTAACATTTCGGATTTTGTTGAAATTGGGATATGTTGTAATTTTTAGTGATATATAAACCTATTTCGAAGGATTTTTGAAAATTTGTTAAATTGTTGATTTTACAGCCGTTTGAAATATAGTTTCAATGTTTTCTCAATAAATCATAACTATTGAACTAACAAACTGATCAAAATGAGTTTTCTGGGTACTCACAGTGGAGACAGAAGAGAACTTGGACATAAATGGTTAAAAAATATTTCTTTTTGAACTGGAATTATTTATCAGGTTCTTTTATATCTCCACTGTAAACACGCAGAAAACACATTTCGATAAGTTTGTTCGTTCAACAGATCATTCATTACTCAACCGATCGAGTCGATGTGATTCGACGTTCCATTAACTTCAATTAATTTTTATATGGCCAATTTTAAAGTCGCCATATTTTTGAAAATTTGTCCAAAGGACTAGATCCTAATCTTTATCAAATTTTTAAATAATGCCCTGCTATTGCAACGTTGAATTTCTTTAAAACAATTGCAAGATAAGTTATTAAAAAATATTTTTTTTACCTGATATAATTTTTATTAGGCACCTACTCTTATGTCTCCACTGGAAGCACCCGTAAAGCTCATTTTCATCAGTTTGTTAGGTCAACAGTTATGATTTATTGAAGAAACGAGACACTATATTTCAAACATCTTTAAAATCATCAATTCTAAATTTTCAAAAATTCTTCGAGATACGTTTTAAAGAGTACAACACATCCAAGTGTTAACACAATTCGAAATGTTACTCTAAAAACTGTCCTGACCCAGACTTGCAGACAAGTTCTCACAGATTTTCCCAACGATGTTAGTCACTGTCAATCAGAATGTATTTAGCCGCTTGGCGAATGCAGACATGTTTTTTTAAGTGTTAATTTTGTAACCATAGTAGATTATGTAAATTCTCGAAAAAACAGTTATTTTCTTAAAAGTTAGTTTTAATCGAATTGCGCTGGGAATTAATCTCACACCCACCATATTCAGTTGATCTGACACCAAGACTATCCTCATTTCCAAAGTTAAAAAAATTTTAACATGGTGTACAATTCGAGGAGTCACAAGACGTAGAACGGGGCCGTAAACCAGTGGATAAAAGAAATTCCCAAAAAAATGTTTAGGTGGCCTAAAAAAAGCTAGACCTAAAATAGCTAAACAATTTCCAGAACTTTGGAAATACCCCTCGTATTTTCAAATCTAGGAGGGATATATTTGAGTATTCTGTGCAATATTAACTATTTCAATTTGCATGACATTTCAGAAATTCACGAGAATGGAATTCAGATGATATTTCTGTTAATCTTCCAAATACAGGGATCCACAGATCGTCAGTTAAGTATATAATTGTAGTTAGGTATTTGGTAGAAAGATAATTGAATATGAACTCGATAGCCTCCTGCAACTATGCCGGAATGAAATTTATCCGCGTTAGTTTAGCGTTAAATAATTTATTTGGAATTAATTACGCGTCGAGTATGTTGATGAAATTTGAAACAATGAATATCCTCGAAACGTTCGTGAGTAACAGCAACAAAGGTATGTTTATACAACGTAGTATAAGTACGTAATATAGTTCTTACTACTTAAAAACACGATTGGAACATATCTAGCTTCTAAAGATAATTTTACAGATTCCGTAATTATCATACCGTACCTCTGGGAGAAACGTGTCACAATTTAAAAATTGTCAATTTTCATTCTATCGTATGAAATACCTTCCAATAGGTAGTTCAACCATTCAGAAAAATGTCACGAGATGAAGTGCAATATTTCAAGTGACACGATGCGTGTCACTTTGTTTAATATATGAAGTACTACGTGAATCAATTAGTTTTTTTTCGCTGTCCTGAAAAGTTACACGTTTCTCGGTTTGTAACACTTTTCTTGCAGGGGTGCAATACGTGCCATCACCATTCACATTACCTTACTGATACGACGTATTCACAATAAGCTCGCGATTTTCCACTGCTCGTTGATAAATTAACATGCTGGAGCTCGTTGGCAGATGGTGTGATTGTATGCATGGTGATATGGTATGATTTGAATAATTTAACACTACTTGGTAACACACTTAAACTTCAATAAACGTAACAGAATGTGGTGTACGTGTTTAATAGTTGTGCTTGCTCTGACTGGTAGATGTATTCTCGTTGTCAGTTGAATGTGTACTGTCTGGTGGATGTCTACATAGTTCGTTGCTACGGATCGACTATTGTAATTGGTGGAAAATGCAGAATTTCGGTTGGTGTATGTTTTGGAAAAAGTGGTAGTATTTATAAGATAGAAGATGGGGGGTTTGGTGTATGTATTGTTTCTGGGATTCCTAGAAGTCAGCGTCAAAATACTATAGAAAAACTGTTCTTAGGGACAACGAATATTTTACACGTGATTTGCAGCTGTCCATAAATCCCCGTTTATGATGGTTCGACGACCGTATTGACGGCCCAAGACGCAACGATCGCTGCGACCATCGCCTACCTGCGTTGCGTTCGCAACATTTAAGCCAGATTCACACTAGCGGTCAAAGGTACGGTCCGATCTATCTGAATTTAGACTACATATGTGTATCTCTCTCATTAGATTACGTGTGATTGATAAAGACCGCTGCCTGATTTAACGTAATCAGACCATACCGTGATTGCTAGTGTGAATCCGGCTTTACTGTAATTTAAATGCAGGAAAATTTCAAATAATATATTTTTCGCTGTTATACAGTGTTCCGCTTAAAACAGGCCACCAAATATCTTCTCTATCTGTGATCATACAAGAAAGATTTTGTTTGTCTTTTAAAAGACGAATCGGATAGCAGCAACAATTTTTTATAAGTGTAATTTTTTAATGTTTTTTTCAAGGTCGCCCATGTTTTTATACGTATAGGCACATCATTTTTCCTGTTGTATATTGTAGCCAACATTATTATGCATTTATCCATGTATAATAGTATGACCTTGAAATGATCTTGAACTCTAAAAAGTGTAAATTCACTTATATAATTTTTTCTACCATCTGATTTGCTACTTGAAACCATTTAAATTACATAAAAAATATTTCTCGTATGATCACAGATAGAGAAGGTATTTAGATTTACATATTTTTTATTCTATCCAGTATGTTTCATACAAAAGACCTGATTGTGCAAACACTTTTTTATTCGTTATATTTTTTTACTGGCTTTCGTAACGTTATCTACACAGTTGTTAAGGTAGTTAAACAAAAACAACTGCTTAAATCCGAACATATCGGAAAGTCTAAGAGTGACTATAGTTACCCTTAGAATTAGTAGTGAAAGGGATAAATTGTTGTTTCTTCTTTCCTACCGCAAAATCCGTTCTTATTAAATAATTTAAAGAGTCGGCAGGAACTGCTCGTCGATAAGTCAGCACAGTTTTTCATCTCCTGTTTTCCCAGCAATTTGCACGCAAATACAGTACGAAGTAGCGCTCTGTTCCCGAGACGGGTAACTTTATTTCAGGGCAAATTCTATCTTCGCGAGCTTACGGAAATTGTTAGCGTGGATGAGTTAACTCGTTCCTTCGTCTATCAATTTCGCGCAAAATTATTTGGTGGCCTATTTCTGAAATGAAGGCACTTCGTCTGATGAAGAACTCTCGCTGATATTTAATTACCATTTTCCGTGGAACGCGCTGAGGATTCAAGATATTTAGTCAAAACTACATTTTATCTTTGACTGTAGGAAACGAGTAAAGCTAAACAGATGGCTTCTTTTTGAGACATTCACGAAAAATTGCGTTGTCCCTTCAACGAACAGGAATATTGCAAAATATGTATTATTAACTACCCTTTTATTTACCCTTACCTTATAAGACAGTATTATAATAAGAAGAAATGCCAGAAATTGATGTTTAAGCTCGATAAACAGCGAGAAATACTTCTACTTGATTAAAGCGATTCTTAGAACTCCATTAAATGACTTCAAAGAAGATTCCCGCAAATTTGCGTTGCTAGAAGTGTTTAACCCCCATCCGTTTTTGTGTTACTTTGACACATTTTTCTTCTAAAATGCGACGTTATTCTGTCATGTGTCAGTAAATTTTGGTTACAGAATTTGCAAATTTAACTGTTCATTTCCCCTTTATATTCATTTTTTACCACTGTGTCAATTTGACACCGGGGTAAAAATTAAGTTGGGAAAATGAGGGGACGGATGAGGGTTAAAATGGTTAGTACACTTTTATAACAATGATTAAAATGTCACGACAATGCATTTTCTCAAATCTTTCACAACTTGTATTGCAATACGAAAAAGTGAAGAAACTTGTTAATTTATAAATTTGTATATTTTTGAAAGTTTACCACGTTTCTTGATCCTATAGAAATTGATACAGATTTATCATCGGTAGTTTTAATATTCTAACACGTTGCTGATGGGAGGGTTTTTGCGTTTGCAAATATACAAGTTCAAGTGTTCTAAAAATATTTAGAAACTACTATACTTAACTTTTATTTGTCAAACTTCACATATAAGAAAAGCAATTTTCCCCTATTTTTTACTATTCTAATTCCCATTTAAGAAAGAGTACAACAACCGCTTTCAACTTTTGTTTTTGAAAATACGTACTACTACGTCATCATACATCAAAGTGTTAAGCTGCATAAATGTGATATCACATAGTATAAGGTGAGACTTCCGTGACACGGTCATGATATTCATGCTTACAGTTTAAAATATGTTTAAAAAGTTTGCGAGAAAATCAAATTTAATCTTCGTTTTTCGGTATTTTCTGTATAAATATAGGGCTCTATCTACTGGCAGTTGGTCCGTTTATGAGCAGAAAAGGGTAGATCGTGATGAACTACCTATAGTTAAAACTATCTCATGGTTTCGATAGTGAATAGAGAAAAGGTTTCAAAAAATTGGTAAACATTATAGCGCAGAACCATTAATAGTTTCGTAGGATCTAAATATAAAGATTAGTTGTGATTAGTATGTTAAATAAAGTTATGTATACGTCAAGTAAATATGAAATCTGGAACAGAAAGTATTGAAATGTAGAAAAATTGTTTGGATTGGTGATTAATGAATGACATGAATAGGGAAGAGGGTATTTTAACCCCTTGTCTTACAACATCGAGTCAAACACGTGATAACGAATTCCAACTAAATTTAATAAACCTGTCTATTATTCGTTTTCTTCGAGTCAACGTGAAATGCTGTTTCGCTGGTATTAACATTTAAGGTTTCGAATAAATGTAACAATTGCCATAAGAATAGAATTCCTTTTGTGTCTGGGAAAATATAAACGATAAAGTAATTTTTTAGAGTGAAGTCTTTAAAAAAATTGTACGACAAGGGGTTAAGATCATACTTCCACCGACATTTAACGGAAAAGGAACTTTAATTCTGTAAAGAATGCGACTGATATCATAGAGTCTTGTGTTTCTGACCCAGCAATTTTTGTGATTTGAAACTTTGTATCTAGCTGTAAGTGACTTCGCAAAATCGTTAATTCCATATCGGTTTCTTTATGCAGGAAAGTAGGATATCTGCCATTTAATCCGGCGAGAAAATCTAAAGGCTCCCACAAACCAACGCAAAATATTACCAGCGGCAATACATTTTTTATAGATACATTTTTGCTGAAATTTTTCGCATTGGTGCGAACAGTCTCGTAAGACGCCATGCATTTTAAACTGTTGCGAATCTATCGCTGCGAAATATTCGATACCGCTGCGAATAAATCGTGTTGGTTTGTGGGAGCCTTAATTTAATTGGTGTGTGTGTGTTTGAGTTTATATAGACTTGGTCCATGAAGTTGTGATTAGTTGGTTTTCGAGTATAAGTGGTGGATTAATGTGTTCTGTGATTGGTGTATGCAAGTGGTTGCGGGTTAATTTTAATGTGATTTTTCTGGGTGAGTTAGAGTGGAAATGTGTCGCTATAAATCTTACGTTATTATACATATATGAAAATCTGACGTGACAAACGCGACTTTAACGGAAGACAAATTTGTCCTTTGGATTGGTGCCCAAGAGTTTGAGAAGCGCAAGAAATGGGGAAATCTCTGGACATTCAATTATCTTCTAACCGACTAATCGTATCTGTATAAATTTTTGTCTAAATTGTGTGTTTTTGTACGAGGAATCCAACCATCTAAATACATTTTTTTTAAAAATCATTTGTTTAAATAATATCCTAAAAAACTTGACATTTTTCAGTAATTTTTTTTGTTCAATAATTGAACCTGACGTTTTCCATTGTGTTAAATATGTGGTAGCTCTGAAAAGAGCTGATGTTATTATACAGGGTGTAACGAAAATGTTGGAGGACCCGAAAATGGGATTCTCGTGAGGTGATTTGAAATTAGTTTTTCCTTAGCAAAAATGTTATCTGAGGCTTTGTTAACGAGATATTAACGAAAAACCCCGACCAATCAGAGCGTGAGTCTGCCGGCCGAGTTCCCGCGGTAACGTTGGCTGCGATTGGTAGCCAACACACGCGGGGCACGTGGTCACACTGTGCCCCGGTATTCTGTTATCCCCATACTATCGAGAGAGTCCGTCATTGACCGGTAATTGAGGCGCGGATGACAGCCATCGGAAAAGTGTATCGCCTCGGTTGAAATCACGTTAGCCCTGTCCCAACAATCGCAGTTTTATCCTACCCCTGTTCACGTGATTGACGGCGTCGACGACGATCGGATTTTTCACAGCACTGGACGTTTTCGCGTCGCGTGAAGATACCGCCCGGTGGTGCCGACCAGGAAAATTAGAATGAGAATAACAAATCAATCAGGGGATTTCGATTAAGCGAACGGCCACGTATCCCCGGGCTCGTTCGTCAGGTTCTATTTGTCGGGGACCGAGAGAACGTGATCGTGATTCCGCGAGAAGATACGGTCGTCGACGTTTGATTAACTGGTCGAATATCGGTTCTATTTACACCCAGTATATCTGAAAAATAACAAGATCGCCAGACTGTATTAACTCAAACACCGATCACATTTCGGATTCTTGTTCGTTCTACGTGAAGTGTTGGGTTGAACGGAAAGCTTTTTACGCTTTCTGTGCGATATCGCTATAATGTGTAAGTGTGTCAGTTACTTGTGCTCTTACATTATTTTTATATACGGTAAATTACATAATCATTAATATGAATGTATTAAAATTTGTAAATAAAATTTAATTAACAGGTCACATCATTGAACTGAAAGTGTAAATTATTAACACTTAGTACAATAGTAATAATAATTATTGAACTTGTGTGGTGACATTTGGTGAGATGTCACCACAAATCTGATTGAAAAGCATAAGGGACACTGTGTAAATGAAGCTACAAAATGAAAAGAATAATACATCCCAAAACCAAAAATATATTATGGGTCGATATGATGAAAATATTTTGTTAGTTTATAATAATTCAGTAAATGCAAGAAAATTATGGTTCGTTTCTATTATTGTGTGCGGCAACTGGACCCATTTTCACGTTATGCGTCGATTACTGAGCCCTCTAATGACAAACTACAGTAAATACTCGATGAATGTTCGAAGACTCGTCGGCAATTTTTTAATGAGGTCTAGCACAGCGATAGAGCTTGGAATTCTGAAGCCAGTGATATTTATTTCAACGGCATATGGCCATTTGTTTTTGAAATATTTAGTGTTCAGTGCCGAGGAGCTTTCATGCCGAGGAACACTCATCGAGGATTCGCTGTAGGTACCTATAGTTCTTATATTGTTGCTCTTTGATATGTCCTTATTGTTTTGTGAAATAAGTTATTAAGCTTTAGGAACGAAATGTTAGTAAAATCTGACATTATTGGAGTTGGTTGACCAACAAGTCATGTAACCCCGGGCATTATGTATTAGTCAACTCTACATAATCTTAAATTATTTACTTATAAAGAAAAATACTGTTTCAATAAGTCGTGTAACAAGCAATCTTTAAAATTTTCCTTTAACATTTATTCTACTGTAACTATATAGAGCATGAAAACAGAAAATCTTTAAATAAATATATATACTTACGTAGTCAATTTTTGGACAAACACTAATAACTTTTAAGCAACATGCGATCGTGGTGTCGGAAACAAATGAATGACATAGTAGAAATGACTTGTTTCGACAACAAATCTTACCATGGCAGAGCACACGTCGGCGCAAAGTTATTAATAATTAGTCAATCTTCCCCTATAGGCAACTAGCCACGATCTTCCCTACTACATACTTAATTAGTGGTTATTCTTTTGTTTTTGTAACTATAGTTAATGTATAGGAGCAATGGATAGAGTACAAATGTTTTCTGAAGATAGGTGATAACTACTTAATCATGGTGATTTAATGGGTTCTAATTATGTGTAATTAAAACATTCGGTCGTATCTAATAACAACAACAAAAAAACGAAAAAATTTTCCGTGTCAACCAATATATTCCCTGGCATTAATACAACGCTTGGACGATTGGAAAATGTCACGTACTAACAGTATTAATGTTTAATGTGGTTTTTCGAAGTATTTAAAAATATTTAGATTTGTTTGGAATCGACGTTTGGCTTTAAGCAAAGTCATCAGCCGAAATCATATGTCGCTGCTGATGAAGCGTTGCTGAGAAATGTACTTCGTAGAAGACAGAACTGATTAAGATAGCCCAGTAGTAATAACAGAGCCAATATAAATTTTGTTCATAAAGCAGGGAGTTTATAGTATAATCCTGAAGCAGCTGATTATGTGCTGCATATACCAATTATATGCAAATATAAGGTAAGGTCCAATTTTCAATTCGTTCTTCACAAAACATATATTCACTTAGAATATAGTTATATTTAGTGTATGGTGTTTAGGAGGTAAATATAAACTATGTAAATTAGTTTTGATAGAATAGCAACAGTGATTATGCTTCATAGGTTCCATAATAGATACAAGAAAAGTCAAAATAAATGGTATGTAGAAAGGACGAGTACATGAAAACATGATGGAGGTTGAGGAATGGAGATAAAAACTGCCATAAAATTTAAAGAGAATGCATCAGTTCCAGTAATTCTACTTCCTTAATCATAGAACAATGTCGTGCGTATAATGTAGGAAAATAAAGGGATATTAGGAACGCTGAGGCAACTAACAGTGAAAATGAATATTCAGTAATTGCAACTAAACTGCGAATTATATGCATTTGTACAGAAGACATTAGAGTAAAATGCAAATTTTTCATGGATTTTATTACAGCGAACTACACCAGAAGCCGGATTATTGGACTGTACCTGCGGCATATGCTGGATTATTGGACTATATCTGTAATGCAATAAAAACGAGGAAAATAATATTAACATTATATGTATATTCTGTTCATATTACATAGTTGTAATGTAAAGTAAATGTATCCGATGCTTCGGTTTAAAGGATGAATATGAGACTCATGAAACATGCGCGAAAGTGTATATTTTTTCACTTACCTATAAGATCAGTTGAAATATTTATGATAAATATTTATTAGAAAGTAAAGATTACCCTAGATTCCTTCTCTTATTCTCCAAATCTTTCGATTGGAATACGAGAGTTGCTGGAACTATGAAACTTTTGCAAGTTTCATTTGTTCCAGTTGGCATAAATATTCTAAATTGCATAAACATTATACGTTCCTATATTAACTGTAGCTATCTGTAGGATTTTTACAGAAACTATCGACTATGTTTTTTGATCTTGGCGTACAATAGTATCTGGAAAAACAGCAATTATTGCTGCGGTTATTACGTAGTAGAGTTGGGCACAATTTTATTCGAATCACACATAGTGAAGAGCTGCAGTATCCAAGGGCATCGTTCTGAGATTTAAACAGTCAATCAGATCAAATGATTGTTTGCCAAACATCGACTCATTCAAAAAGACGTATTATTCTATTATAAAAATTGAATTTTCCACGTTTAAACGATTAAAAATGATGAAGTACTTTTTTTTATCTTTTATTTGTTATTCGAAACTCTATATTTTGGATAATGAATTTACCCATTTCTGTTATGTAGTAACAACATGCAGGAGAAAACGACTCGGCCGGTTCTTACCACTGAACTACCCGGATCGTTCACGATTCTTCCTTTTTAAATTCATGTAATGTACAGAAACAACAAACATACTTGCAGCCCCACTCAACAACCTACAAACAAATTGAATCTGGCAGAGGAATACTGCAATTTATTACACACCTCTATCCTATTCCGCCAGAAATGGAAATTTCGGCGATAAACTAACGAAAACTTTATAAAGCTTTGAAGATTGTACGAAAGATTTGCAAGTTACAGAAGAGGGAATTATTTGCTATGATTACATTTCACTATTTTATAAGTCTGAAAAAATATAATACTTTTTCGGAGAAGCAAAATGACCCATGAAAAAAACATTTCTAATATACACAAGAAACACTAAGAATTTAATCTACAATACTCCAATATAGAATTATAATATAATCTATATTCAACACATAGGAGAAACGGAATGTTCATCAAAGGAATAAAACGCTTGTATTAGTGATGTTTCAGTGATCGTTTTTCGAACCATTGACTGTAACTTGCAGGGTAGACCGACGACAGTTACTGTCAATGAAAATCACTCAAAGTTATAAAAAAAAAAGTGGAAGCAACAGACGTTAACCCGATTGCACTCTAATTCAAATAAAACGTGACGTGAATTTTTTGCGATGTAATATTTTTTAGTTGTTCACTGGTTTAACTAACAAGGAAGGTTTCCCAACCCGGAGACGCCGATTTCAATGAAACTTCGTACGTTTGTTAAGCAAGCAAAAATAAGGGACACGTATTTTTTTTATCGGCTAACATTCACTTTAAGGGGGTGAAACCACCCCTCAAAGCTTCGACCCAGAAATACTATCTCGAAAACCAGAGGAGATACATGAAATCTTCTAATGGGCGAGTTTTATGGTTTTTCATGTACAATAATAATATGGCTTTCATGTCATGTGAGAGACTCTCTTCTTTTATATAATGGCGGTTGTCAGCGAAATGACTGACCGATGTACAATCGATTCTCGAAGTCAGAGGCATCTTCAGTTATAACGTGAAGCCATCTTCGTGGCTTCAAACGTCACAACAATATGTATAGTCACAGATATGAGAGAATACATAATTCCAATATTTTATTTCATAATTTGAAATACATACCCATACGGCAACAGTAGGAACGAAAGGGTTAAATAATAAATTATACGACGGAACACTATACATCATTATCCCATAATTCAATATTACACATGACACGTACAGAAAATCTAATCTTTATCTCGAAAGTAAAAACGTGGCTTTAGGTGGCATCACGCTCGATACAACTCCAGAGCACACTCTGAATCGTTAGCCAAGCGGGTGATTGCGATCAGGCGGCGGTTCGATCTGCAACTCCTGACCGAGTTTTCCTCTTTACGGGCCGGAAGGCTGCCGCCAGGACGAAGAAACGTGAAAGCCGATCCCTCCCCTCCTAGAACCCGTAAATCACCACTGGCGGATATATAAAAGCGATTATCAAAAGTTCGCTAATGCGATTTTCCTGCCGCCTGCTATGGGGATCGTTGCCCTAGGCATTAGTCGGCGACTATAGCATGTATAATGGGGATTGATAATCTGGAACGTACTAATTACGCGGATATTATTATTTACGTATAGCGAGGCTGTCAGATTAAATGGTATGTTATTACCACGGGGACGGAACGGAATGCATGTAATGCCTGTATTAGAATTAAACATCGATTAACCCATAATGTCAGGAGCTCGTATTGCGAATACGGTTATTCGTAAAAGTATCTACCCACTCTATACGTATAATATATTTTACATACTTGACCAACGTTAAAGGTCGAAATATTAATTACGATTTACATTCGGTACAAGTCTTGTACTAATACAATTCAAATTATGATGCATACAATTGCGAAATTATAGATCGCTCATTTGAAGAAAGCGTAGTTCATTTTGGTGAATCGCCTCTTTTGATGTTTAAGGTATTTTGGAATTGATTTGAGACTGTTAGCATAGACTCAGCCACAAACATTTAAAATTATTGTCAGCGGTAGAATTTGCCACACAACACTTGAAACGATTGCTTTATTGCAGAGCAAGTCCCCTGATCGCATTACCTTTCGACGAGGGGACATCAATTGGCCTCCGACATCCTGGGATCTAACACCGTCAGACATTTTTCTTTGGGGTCACGTGAGAGGTAAATTCTATGCTAACAATCCCAAATCAATTCCAGAGCTGTACGACAACATTGGAAATGTTATCATTAGAATAGAGTAACATTTATACGAACACGTTATACAAAATTACGACAAAAGGATGGTAGTCTGCAAGAGGAGCCTAAGTGACCATTTGTGTGATATTTTATGTAAATATTTACAAAAAGGTACCACCCTCCGATTTCAATGATTTTTTAATATGTTCTCAAGGTCATCACTCTGGGTAGTGTTGTGAAAGGCTTACTTGCCGATCGTTGTTTATTAAAAAGTTATTAACACGTTCCGTGCCACAGTGAAAAAGGCCGTACGTAGCCAGACAATCTTTATGTCGTTCCTCAAGTCATAAATTACCGAAAATGTGTGTCTTTTGTTAATAGAGGCTGTTCGTCTTGTTTTAAACTACAGTTCAACATTAAGATGTTCCGTGTTAATAAGAAAGTGGTACTTATGGAGATGAGAGTCCACCTCACTGATTTTCGATGATTTTAGATGTCATCGCGGACGTTATTCTAAACAACTTTTTTCTGTAAGTATAATTCCCGCTTGATCTCAGTTTCTAGGATATTCACACAAAATATATTCGAAAGTATACGTATATGATATTTTGCTGTACACAATATATGTAGATACCTCAATAGTATATTGATCTGAGGTATTCTACAGTACACACTTCACAGCTCTTGCACTATTTACGTATAAGTAAGTTATACAGGGTGTACCAAAAGTGTTGTAGGTTCCTGAACGTACGGTGCGAGTCTGCCGGCCGAGCTCTGATTGGTCGGGGTTTTTCGTTAATATATCATTAACAAAGCCTCGGATAACATTTTTGGTAAGGATAAACTTATTCCAAACCACCTCACGAATCACCCATTTCAGGGACTTACAACACTTTCGTTACATCCTGTATAAAATAACTGTCTCTAATCATCTCTAAATTACATTTTTGCTTGAATTGTCTCTAACCAACTGTGATCAGTACAATGTTTCAGGGTTGATTAGAGACAGTTCAAGACAAAAAGTAATTTAGAGTTGATTAGAGACAGTTGTTTTGATTTTAATGAACGATTAGGTGCTTTTTTCAAAATACTGGCAGACATATATCCACTAACAAAAAATGTGAATGAATAAACAAAACTGAATAAACTGTTTCGAAGAGTTTGTTATTAACTTTTTAATAAACAACGATCGCCAAGTAAAATATTCACAAACTTGCACCGTGGAGTTGTTGCGACAATTAATAGATCTAGATCCAAGATGGTAAATGATCCAAGCTGAACGTGCAGTTGCGAGAGACAAGATATTGATCATGTGTTATGGCAATGCCCTTTATTCGACAAACAAAGAACGAGACTAATTAATAGACTGCGAACACGAAGTTTCTTTCTTCCATTATCGTGTAATACGTTACTTTACAAACCCTTGGTAGCAATATGCAATTCAGTATATACATATGTATCTTAACAAATGCAATCTAAATACATATTTAAAGAACTATTGTATTAATAAATAAGTGTATCAACAAGTTTGTTATAAACGTAGAACGTACTACGGAATAATCTCCGGACGGAGACTAAAACTGCATTAATGAAAAAAAAACCCTTCACAATAAATACTACTCATGGCGATGACCTTAACAACATATTAAAAAATCGTCAAGATCAATCTATTCATTTATATTGATTTATAAAAAAATCGGGAGCTATCTATGCATTTTATATTGAAATAAAGCAATGATAGTTTGCTCAAGAACTAATGCGTTTTATTATAAAATTAAAGCGAAACCCCTTATTAAATCACCCTTTATCTCCCTTTTCGATGTTAAATGACCTCTTCAGTTGGGAGACCCGTATAGTGTAGAGGGTCCGTAAACAAAGTCGCAAGTTTGGACGTAATCGTAGCCTCCTAAACGCCCGTCTCGTTGGCGTCTGAAAAATATGAACCCGTCGGGATGACGGCTAGGAAAACACGAGGGGTGTTCGCCCGTTAGAAGTTCACGGACGTTATCGTTTCCGGCTGGTTATTACGTCGGGCCCGCCGTACACAATCGATTCCATCGATCGCGTCCCGCCCGTTCAGTCGATTTTCTAAAAATTCTTTGATGCTTCTTGAAAGCTCGGGGAAAAATATAATGGATAGCCTGCGGTGTGTTCGCGTGAAAAATAGCTCTCGAATGTGCGAGTGGACGTATTTATGAAAAATTTCAGGCCGCGTAACGCCCTCGTTTGATTGACGCGATTCCATCCCGAAGCGAAATGTTTTTCCTTTGTACGGCGATCACTTAATAACGACACGAGTAATATACGACTTGTTATTCATAGTGGGTTCATATGATTGATTCGAATGTTCGTTCAATTCAGGTGCTTTTGTAAATTCATTTCGTATGAAACATAATTATTAAACTGTGGATTATATACATTTATAGCATATACGACTGTGTGAAATATGATAAATGGTAACGTTAACATAAGAATTAATATATTGTTTGTCGTATTCTTGTTATATAATAAAATCCTTAAGAAATAAAAGAAAATCCAATCTTCACATCGGTCTTTACAAATCACTTCGAATATTATTATTTTGCATAAAATTTCGCAGTCTAATCATTATTATACAAATCAGCAGTCTGGTTGTCATTCAGTTTACTTCTGAATGGGACGATTACGATTTATTAAGATTTAACGTAATGCAAGTATTGATCTGTGAGAAGAATTGTAGGAAGTGACTTGTTATATGTATGTTATGTAATATTTTTTTAACGTGTAACGGATATAATCGATCGATTTATACACACTTATATATGTATAGACTACCGCTCAAAAATGTTGGGACCCTTGGTTTCGATGAAGAAAGTATGATATTTTGTAAAAATTCTACGTTTCAGAGCACGTTTATCACTTCATAGTAATACGAACGTTCTCCATTAAGATGTAGTATCCCCTAAACAATGTTCACTTTGGACTTCCAGCAGTTTTGTAATTCCTTGTAACATTTTTCCAAATACTTATTAACGAAAGCGTAAAATAATTCTCCGATTAAAAAGTAGTTGAAACAACGAACTCCAATCGATCTAATAAATTTCCAGTGAAAATTACAATGCGATCTAAAGTTTTTTTATTTACAAGAAAAATCAAATTCTGCAAAACGATAGACAGAAATTTGGTTTTTAAAATGATTTTGTGTAATCACAGCAATTCTTTGTCTACCTTTCATTCAACCGAAAATTTTCATTTCGACTATAAACTAATTTCTAGTTCGTATTGCAGTGACAGAACGTGTATAGGATAGGAGTACATAATAAAAGTCCTATGACTGACGATTTCAAGTCAGAAAGCGTGACTAACGAGATTAACACCTCCTACGTTCGTTCCTTATTGACCCGCCTTTTTCTTTGGCAACTGGTGTATCAAAAGCACCAGATATTTCTGTCGATACGTCTGATTAACTAGTAACGTGGGTGTAATCGGATTTTCGATCAAAGCCGATTTACATAGTTAATTTTAAGCTACGCAATCTCGTTCATATCCGATACAATTTTTTCATTTCAGTACTCCGCACTCCTGTCCCTAAATCACTGGACTCTTACGTTTCTAAATATCTATAAAATAAGAACGAATTAATATTGTCATATTCTATAAATTATAAAAACAATACTATAATTATGTAAATTCACAGTTTTAGTTTTCAAATTTTAGTTCATATATCGAGGGGTATTTCGATTTAAAGAGCCCAAAAAATCGGCTTTTGGATTATTGCATTGTTACATTTTTTTAAAAACTGTTCAGCTTTCAAAATATTTTCCCACTCCGTATTGTTAAAATCCATAAAAATTGTCAATTTTGTAGAGGTTTGAAGGAGGCCATGCGCAGATTAGCGTGCCTGGTCCAAAAAACATTTACAGCTGTGTTACTTGTTAATCCATAACAATGACACTACAACAAAGAGAAAAAGACTGCACTGGACATGCTTACAGAAAAATTAGTACAAGATTATGCCATGTGAACCGAAAACAGAAATATCAGTCGAAATGTAAAGGAAAATCGACAGATAAAGTAGTCAATGATTTAATTAATTATTATTAACCTAACCAATTAGTTTTTGGAGATATTTATAGTGACATGATTTCAATCTTCCTACAAACTTCTCTACATATCGTTCGCTGATATTAACCACATCTCTAATATTTTCTTGTCCTGTTAATGTCATTCATTCTAGATTTTATTTACCAGTTTTAATAAAAAAATTTTTGAAGATTTTCACGCGTGTTTCGATTACATATCGTGCATTACTATAAAATAAATTATTTAAATAGCAAAGCGTCCAGTAATATATGTATATAGACCACTAAGGACGTAAAACATTGTGTCAACCATAATTCACGACGAAAAATGAAATAGCTGTTTACATTAATTTTTCTACGAGGAGAACTAAAAAACTGCGATACAGTCATTTCTCACGGAACAAAAATAATTTCGTGACACAATAATATATCGAGCGTGGTCCGAATGAAATTTTTAAGACGCCGTAAAATTCGCGAATGTTGTAAACCCATTTTTACGTGGATTGTGAAGCACGACAGTGTATTAGTTCGACCAATAATTTAAAAACGAGTACATACTTCATGCCCTTCTCCCATTTCAAGAATCGTGTATTAAATACGAAATTCGCGTTTTTACAATGTCCCTTGGATCATTTATCATGGCATCAATCTATTTCACGTTGCTATTCTCCATCGGGGACACCGTAAATTATTCATTCGTGATCTGTTGTTTGCCGAACATATTAATATTTATTAATACGGACAGAAACAAAGCGATGAAGGATCAAAGCACGGAAAGTTTTCGCGTCGCGATCACGCGAAATGTAGGTTACCGTGTAGTTCCAACCGATGTCAGAATCTGGTTGCCTGTTTTCCCTGTCACAAGCTTCGCATTATGATTGCTCCAGCCTGATTGTACATTTCAGGTTACATCGTGTAACAGCTGTCTCGCTATGCGTCTGGTTTTTCGCATATCATTTGAACATATCACTCGATACGCTATCGAAACGATCAAAATTACTGATGTGTAATCTCGCAACAAACATTCCTCTAAATTAATATCATTGCATTTTTTGCAATTCTAAATGACTTTCGGTGCATTATACAAATTAATGCATTTTTAATTTAGTAATAGGTTCACTCATAGAAGTATCCGCCTACTCCACATGCGCGTTGTATATTATGAATTTAATTACCGTTCAAGTCCAAACTAACAATTATAATTTGTATTACTATGAACCAAGATTTATATGCTTTAGATTCGGATGCGTTCAACTATGAAATTAAACACAGTTTACTTTACAGTATTATTATTATTATTTAAAGTGGTAGAAGATGCAAATACTGTATTTCACAATAAAACTAGGCCAATCTCTGCACAACTGATTAAAACTTATGGCGCAATTGTGTAAATATATCCGAAAAAATATTGATTTGCAGTAAATAATTATGTTACTTCCTCCATTAATAACAACACTTTTTTAACCTTTTAACGCCCAGTGTTGCACCGGTGCAACACTCATTTTAAAAGTGCGTCAAATTCTGTCATCGGTTAATATTTAACTTTTGTCAACAAAGATCCGTACTTGAAGTAGATACTCAAATTTTCAGTTCAGAAATTTAAGTATTCCATCCAAAAATAAATAAAATAAGGGAAAAATGAAAGAAGATAGGTCTGTCTAATATCCATATGTTCGACTTCAAAATAACGAGATACAACATATATGCAGTGACTACTATATTAGATCAGAGGCTGCTAAAATAACAAGTAGGTGTAAAGGTTTTTATGTAATTCCTATTTATATATTTTTCTTATCGTTACATTTATCATCATTTTAAAAGAAATTTTTCGTAATTTTGAAACAAGATTGACATTTTGGTAAATGATATGGTCAACTAAAAGTGACAGCCCTTTGTAAACAAACTTGTGAGTCAATGTAGTAGTCTCGTAATTTTGAAATAACAATTTAAGGATCTGAGCGTTGGAGGGTTATACTAAACTACCTATGTGTAATTTCTAAATCGAATACATCCTGCGATAGCGATATTCATACTGTATAATTAAGAATCTTTTTGAATTTTTTGTTTCAGATGAGTCTGAGCTGAGAAATCATCTGCACTATAGAGATACTCTTTTTGAGATGTCATTTTCGTGGTAAGAAGAAACTTAAAACAAAATGTAATAAAATTATTTTTGCAACTTTTTTATATTACTATAAATAGTTCAATAAATACAAGATGTATTTGATCACATATTGTGTTTACGGAGGAAAAAATCCCTGAAGATAGCTTAACCTTTTCGGCCGTCAAAGTAGAATGGCCCCTTCATTGTACAGACTGTATGGCAGAAATTTGAATGTGCATTTAAAAGCTTATGGGTCAAACAGGACATTATTGGTCCTTTGTCTCTTCCATTTAATGAAATTGAAGTGTTGAGCATTATTACTAATACAATAGATAAGTACAGTGCAGTCCGTTTATAGCGACATTCAATGGACAGAGGAATTACGTCGCTGTAAACAAATGTTATTATAAGCAGAATGAAAATATATATGTATAAAGTAATGTGTATGGGAATCAAACTTAGAGAGCAAGTCGGATGCAATATTCGGTCTGCTGTTATAAGCGGTGTCGCAATAACCGGACTTCAATCTACTTACAAGACTCTAAGTTCTTTCAAATATATCAAGCGGGTATACGATTAAAGGTAAGAAAAATTGGGTTTCATTATTGTATATAACAACATTATTATGGGAATTATTATATTTAACTGTGATGAAAGTACAAAAGTTGCCAAATGGCAAAAAATGAAAACAGCATTAGACGGTATAGAAATGTTAAAATTTTCTTGTAAATCATTTACATCTTATGTAATATACACAAAAATAGAACGAAATACTTTTTTGGTAAATTTTCAATAACTTGAGAATGATCGGATTAATAGTAACATTTTTTTACTACTTTTAAAATTATTCGAATATTTACAGACAGTACCATACAATTTTCCTCTTTATAACGTATCACGAGGATGCAATTATCAGTACGATTGCTAAGGCTTCGTGTTTAGGCCACGTCTTGCGACAGAGATCCGCAGACAGGTATTGTGATCGAATGTCAATAAAGATACCGCGTCAGTGATATCTACACCTACTCGATATCTCGTTCGGTAAATCGAGTACAGAGGTGAATCATGATATCCGGTGCGTTTAATAAGGCCGTGCACCTTATTGCCTCTTGGTCTGCCGGCGCCATATTCGCCTAGACGTCCGCGTACAATCGAAGTGTGGATAATAAAGTGAAAGACGAGAGGAATCCGCTGGAGGGGGGATGCAAACCGCAGGATATTGTATACCGCTAAAAATCCCATGTTCGCCAAATATCACCTACATAGTTACGCGCCGAATATTATTGATCCTTTCGAATTCCCGGGACTTAAGCTTCTCGTTCAATTTTTCCGACGGAACCGACGGAAGAAGACGGTACTTCTGTACGAGAGAAATTTAAATTGAATTGCTCCCCGCATATTTGATGTTCCCGTCACATTTATTCTCGGTCGCCTTCGTCCGAGTGAAAAAGTTAACAAGAGAACCGTGGATCGCGTCGATGCCTATCAATCGTGACCGTTTATTAAACATTTTTTAAAGATGATCTCGGAACGTTTTCTTGAATATTCGACTTGTCGATCGATGGAATCTCCAATAACAACGGAAATACGAAGTTATTTGGACGAACGGTCCGCTGGATTAAACGATAGGTTCGCATTCCGTTATACCGAGTGACAGACTGTAATACTTTCAGTTAATTCAGTTAACACTTCAACGGTGGAATTTTGTTTTGGAAATGTGTACTTGTGTTCGTAATTCATTTGATTCCTTTATTCTGATAAGAGAAATGTATTTTTCAATTTTCGTTAAAATTGCAATTTTTATAGCAAAAGGTTGTCATTGTTTCACATGACGAGCATACTAGTCATTACACAAAAAAGTGGTCATTTCCTCGTGACGAGTATGAGTCGTCAGACACCGTTAAAGGATTAAAACAGGGGTTAAAATCTTTAATAATATCGATTTCCCTTCTTGAAACAGTTTCAATGAACCGTTATTTTCTATAACAGTTATATAGAACTGAAATTTACGTCTATATCTGTTTCGGTTAAGGTTCTCATATCGGTTCTACATAGAACCGTTATTTTTTCGGGTCTCATATAGGTTCTATTTCGGTTCTGTATTGGTTACAGTTTCTATTATAATAGTATCTATTTTTATGTGGGTTATATTTCGCTTTTGTATCAGTTTTTTATTTATTTTATAAATATCAGCTGAGTATTTTAAAAATAAACATACATATAACAAATAATAAAAAACAAAATACACGAAAACGAAGAAAAATGAAAACTAATAATAATAACAATAACATTGTAATGCACGCTCATTTTCAACATTCTTCATTTTTAATATAATTTAAACGTATTATTAATATATCACTAATTAAACCATGGACACTTGAGGGTGTAATAAATTAGACGTTTCCCGGTATCGCCTAATGAACCAGAGTACTTTCTGACATATTTTTGTACATATACCATTCTAACCGTAACGATACAGAACCGATATAAAACAGATACAAAACCGATATGAGAACCGAAATAATAACGGTTCTAGAATCGATATAAGAACCATAACCGAAACGAATATAGACGGAAATTTCGGTTCCTTATAACAGTTAATCGGAGTAAAGGTTCTTTATAATTGTTTCTGCAAGAACCGACATATAACAATTTGAAACAGTTACTCTCGGAACCGTTTCAACCCCTGGTTAAAATCTCACCGAACGAACTGATGCGACTCTGGTGTTGTAGTGCAGGTAATTTGGAGGGTCAACTTCATGATCAGAAGAGTTAACAAGTCGTAGAGACGAGACTCTTAGGTATAGAACGAGTCCACGCTGCATGAAAATGTTGCCTTGGCAGATCGTCAGGCGTCATGACATTAGATTGAGTAATAAGGTCATTCCCCTTTGAATGACGTACTTGCGTTTACAAGACTCTTATTAAATGTATGATGATGTACTTAACGTGTATTTAAAGGGTGTCTAATAGCAGTTCTTGGACAACATCAGTCAGTTCACATATAATATTGTGTGAGCGAGGTTCTTCTAAAAATGAGCGAATGGAATGTTCATTCGTAGAATTCTTTTATGATAGGTAATTATAATAAGTGAATACAATAATCCAGAATTAAGTATTTCAAGCCTTCCTGTTAGTCATTCGACTGAACGTAAGCATCGTGAAAAGAACAAAAACACGTTTCTCGAAAAGAACTCAATCTTTCCCACAAAATCGAAGCTATTCGGTTTAATTGACGAGCCATATATTCTTCGAAGCATTTGTAACAAACAAGGGTGCACCTTTCGTGATCTGAGCTTTTAATGTAAGAAAAAACTTCGACATTTTGAAATTTTCCAAATCTTATTTAACTACTTAAGGAACATTTCGTACATCTGTTTCTTTATTGAACAATCATTTTTTTCAATCAAAGGTGGTATTTACCCTAAACTTAAAATACATAGTTCTATTATTTGTTTCAATTTATAACGTACGATTACTGATCTTCAGGACGACATCTATTCATAATGACTTCTCGAACATATGAATTTGTTAAATTCGTCACGACACATGGAATAACCTAATATCGCTCGTTTCAGAACGTTCTAAGGATACGCAAGTAACGAATGTAATCTATCGTGCAAATACCACGACGAAAGCGTTCAAGATAGATTACTTTGATAAAGACCAAGACAATGCGTTTCCTAATCGGACAGTGTCCCCGACATTGTCAACTGAGACTATTTACGAACATAGTTCGACCAGTGTTTAACCTCTCTGATCCGACATCAGTACGGTGTGTATCATAAATTTTCACGTTTCCTATCAATCTATGGTATTAATTTTGAATAAAGAGTTTGTGGGCGTTATATGAAGATATTTTTATAATAACTTCGTATATTTGATGTATTTCATCTATTTTATTTCCGAAGTAATATCATCATCTGTGATCGAAGTAGTATGAACCTTAAGTTGCGCAAGTCAAATGTTTCTTCAGTTTTTCATCTACATGGTAATCATTCTGCTATCGTTACAAACACAGTTCTTCGTCATCGAGAACCGTGTGTTTATTTGTTTCTTTAGTTCACAATTAGCACTACTCGTGACTTGTCTGTACGAAACATGGTAAAACGAAAGAAAACAAAATTGTGAAGTTGGACTTTGTTTAGTAATTGTCGAAACTGTGAAGTTGGACTTTGTTTAGTAAATTGTCTCGAGATACGAAGCTCAATTAGGAGACGACTGGGGATAATTGTCACGGTTTTTAACTAACAATTTGTTTCTCTGTAATTATTAAGTATATAAAATATTTTCTTCATAGTAACAGAAGAAGTAGGTATTTGTGGTTTACAAGAAAATATTAATGTTGCAAAGCCAGTGTAAATATCTGTTGGCTTGGTTTTAATTAGGTTAATGTAACATGTGACAACCACCCTCACGTTAGGGTGGTCGTCTCACGTAACAGTTGCTTGTCAGAGGTATCGTAAATGGGAAGAGTTTTATTAAAATACTTGAAAAATTAATAAATTCTAAATAAATTTTTTTACAAAAGTAATATTGGAATAAGTAATATGATGTAAGTGAATTTGCGATTCATACAAAAATTCTGCTTATTTCGCTATATCTAAGTTAAAACTTTTTTTACACGAACTACTGCTTTTATGTGTTACTTTTTTTTACCTTTCGGCGTGTTTGTTTGTAGTTTTTTTATATATGAGTATCTGTAAGTATAGTAGACTATACTTGTGACACCTATCCCCACTTGTGATAAAGTATAAAAATGGATTTTAATACAACGGAGTAAAATACTGGTAAAACTCTGGAAGAAATTTCGGTCTCAAAGCATGCGGTCTATGTTAGTATACCAGAAAGTTCACAGTAATACGCTACATATTACACAGAAAACGAAAACCAGAGGAAGAAATATTTACTCAAATTAACAGAAATCGAATTGTTTCATCTAACAGTGACAATAAATAATGAAAAACGACAATTCGTATAGCAAACGCTTACTTATGAAAAGCAGTAAATTTAATTTTTTGTAATGAATCTGTCTGACATTTAGTAAGGAAATTATACAAAATGCGACAACCAATCCGCATGACAAACTATATAGCCTCGTTACTTACTGTGTGCGTACTTAGGATAAAAATACGACCATTTGTCTAATTACTCTACTTCGAATACATTACTGAAAACCGCATTTTAAAATCGTAATCCTTTCAAGATTATTTACAAACAGTCTGTACCAGAAGTTTCCAAACTGAAATTGAAACAGCAGCTTTCCATAAAATGACGATGCTCTTCATCATATATTAAAAATAGTTTTCTTTTAAAGAGATATACTGTTCGCAATAATTCTCGAAACTCTGAAAGCGCCACTGATAATTCTTCTTCAAGATGGTGGAAAAGACAACGGTCGAAACTTTTGGCTTCACGAGTCATGAGTTTACGTAACATTTTAGTCTGAAAGGTATGTGTACGGGTCAATATTGACCCATGAAGGGCCTCCATAGCACCGCCAAATTGTCGTTACTCCGAGGGTTAAACCCTGTCGGGTTGAAGGGATTAACCCTTTCCCTCACGTCCATATTTTTTCCTACCTAACCGACGAAAAATGATCAGCTGTTCTTTAATGAAATTGTTTCTTGGCTATATAACAATATATTTTCTTTTAATTACAATGCTGTGTCTGACGTTTTTAACAATAGAGTAGAAAACGCAATGTAGAAACTGAAAGAAAATAATTCTTTTCATAAATGTGGAAAACATAATTTATTATGAAAATATTAAAAATTTCATTGTGTATGGTAAATTTTGAAAGACAGGATAACAGCATAACTCAACATTGCAGTTTTGGCAGTAATGTCTTCTTTCTTTGTTCGAGAAAGTTACTTGACGCTGGTCGCTAAAAGACTGACTGAAAATACTAGATGTACCAATAAGTTGTTTGTGAAACTATATTACTTTCGAAATACTTCAACTACTTCCTATATTTCAACAATTTTCGTTATTTATTCCCATCATACTCCGTCATTTTGACTGACGACACGGTTGGAAAGATATTCTAGTTGTAAAATGTATTGCCATCATATCGAAACTATGTATTACTTACTGGCACATCTAATACTAACGCTGAAAACCTTCCAACATTTATGATTTATGCATCGATGTATGTACAACGAGAAGTCTAATGGGAGATAGATCTACCATCTTAAGGTACCATACACATAGCTTACTTATCCTTTTAATGTCCAGGCCTTTAAATCGATATTCCAAAATTATGAAACTGACACATACGTACATTGTATTTTCTCATGTTCCAATAAAAAATATCGATATTAAACAGATCCATTTTTTTTCATTTTCTATTTTTGTTTTATTTATTTCTAGAGGGAATACTTGAATTTCTCAATTGAAGACGTAGAGATTTACTTCACATCAGTTAAATTCCAGACTCTTGCTGACAAAAGTTAGATATTAACCGGCGACAGAATTTAATCATGCACCGGAGCAACACTAGGTGTTAGAGGGTTAAGCAGGTACAACAAATAAATCGCTCGTAAAAGCGTATCAACTGCTACCCGTATGGGACATGTGTAGGTACGCACATTTTGGACGGTTGGCTGTGTGGAGATCTGAGCGTGATCGTGAAGGATATGAAACACGTCTCGCAATGTCGTCGCTGTAGCAATGGCCGCGTCATAAATCGGGGAATGAAAAATTGTATTACTGGGAACCGCAAAAACGGTGTATATGTATCGCGATGACGAGAGTTCCAGGAGCAGGGAGGGGACACGACATAACCGCCGACCGAATTTTACGAGGTCGTTTGCTTCCTGTGTGCCCGTGTGGTCGACGAAGCTGCAGGTGATGGGTTCCTAGAGACCGCCCCCGCTCCCCCTCAACAGTCGGCGAGTTGCGGCCGCGACCGCACACAATTAGACACCTGCGAGAGGTTGCGCAGACATTGCTTGTAATTCCGAGTCATTATCTCCTGTCTTTGAAGACGGTTTCCTCGCGAAAACAGCGACGATGTACAGTACCGGACGAATGTATTTGTACACACTTTAAAATGGAACAATTTTTTTTAAATTGGTCCAAAAGACTTGAGTTTCTTTGTGAAGTTAGGGACATTAGTGTACTAATTGATGTGTGAAAAACAATGGAAAAGGTTGTTTTTTACAACTTTTTAATATGAGGCTATAATGAAAAGTTAACCCTTTGGGTACATTTGACGAGTGAGACTCGTCATCTGCTTACTTGGGCAAAGTTACGATGGACAAGTCTGACTCGTCATCTGCATTTAAGAAGCAGGCGTTGATGTTTATGTTATAAACATAAAATAAGAAAAGAAACC
The DNA here is from genome assembly GCF_001272555.1 of Dufourea novaeangliae. Taxonomy (NCBI): domain Eukaryota; kingdom Metazoa; phylum Arthropoda; class Insecta; order Hymenoptera; family Halictidae; genus Dufourea; species Dufourea novaeangliae. The sequence goes on along the minus strand of NW_015373950.1, from coordinate 46,292 downwards.
ACTTGGCAATGCAAACAATGCCAGGTACCTTTGCATTTACCGATATGTTTTGAAAAATACCACACGGTACAAAATTATTAGACTTTAAGTTGGTTCTTGTTCTATATAAATATTTCTATTTTGTTTCATTTATATATTCATTTACATTTTGTAACTAAAATGCTGTTTCAAAAATATATTTATATCACCAATATAAGTATATTCCAAATAAAATGTATTACTTTTACATATTAATCCATATAGCAACAAATTAAATACGTCCCATGGGCATAGAAATCTTCAAATAATTCAGTACTCAAAAACTTAATAAACACATATTGAAGATTTATGTTAGGTATACAGTAGACTCTAACTATAATGCCACTGAAAATAATGCCACATGAGTCACTACCCCTTCACACGTACTTTCGCGCATACACATTCGCTCTCCCACCATGTTGCGTACGCCGGCGCACCAGCACGATTTAGCTTTTGCGCAGGTGCTGAGGCCGACGCCAAGGGACACAACTTAGCATGGGGGGGGGGGGCTCGAAATTTAATGCCATTTTACTCTCCTAGAGCCCCGAAAGTGGCATTAAGTTTAGAGTCTACTGTATACATACTGAAACTTTAATTGAAATCGGTTGATACAGAACGAGCGACAGGCATCAAAAGATGTAAGAATTGTTAGATTTACTACAGTTGTAGGTCGAAAGTCGGGAAAAACTGTGATTTTCAACATTTCGATTTTGATGAAATTTTCAACATGTATATAACTAATATAAACCTTCGATATGTATTTATTAAATTTTCATTATAGCCTCGGATTAAAAAGTTGTAAAAAACAACCTTTACTATTGTCTTCGCGATTCCGACCAATAGCAACTTTTTCCATTTTTTTTCACACATCATTTGGTAAACTAACTTCACAAAAAAACTCAAGTCTTTTGGACCAATTTTAAAAAAATTGTTCCGTTTTAAAGTGTGTACGACTACTTTTGTCCGGCACTGTATATACAGGGTGTTAATAAAAATGTGGAACACCTTCACAAGGTGGTGGTGTACTAAATTAAGACAAAAATCAGGAATGACGAAATTTCGAAGCTTCCGTTCACAGTTATTAATTCGTTGCCTGAGTTTTTAACTGTTCTAATTCCATTTTTCAAACGAATTTAGTTAATCGATCTACGTACGTCTCATAGGTCGAAAGAGTAGGAATTCACCATAATATAAAGCAAAATTCAACCTAGAAAACAACAAATATTCTTTTAATCGTAATTCTGATACTTTTAAAGTTTTTCTTTTCTTAATGGTTGTATCTCTAAATATTAATAATAATTAACAATTTATGTTGATAATAAAATAAAATTTTGTTAAGTATTGGGATAAATAGCTATTCAGTAAATGATTTATACTGAGTGTGTTTGATTATTTCATTACTTGCCTCGAAAGCAATGTCGTCATACTTGATTTTAGTTTTGTATGTTGAATTCATCCGGTGAAAGTGTCGCACGCATTTATTAACACCCTTGTGTATACATGTTCCACCCATGGAAAGAGCCTGTCGCGGTGTCCATCGAATCAGAGATAAGATAAGGAATAAGGGTCCAGAGACCGTCCCAGTATCCCGTGAAAATTAGGCGATTTTCCGTTAACGGCGTGTCTCAACGTCGATTCGAGATTTCGACTTTAACCTTTATCCCCCCTGGCGGGTAACCCCAAATCCAACTTCTCTGAGATTAACGAGGGCCCAGCTTTGATCTCGAAATCCTTGCCCAGATAAGGCTCCCGATAATACAGTTGGATAGCAAAAAAGCTATTTAACGTTTTTTTCTTTCGAAAGACAGTCTAGTTGAGCCTAGAGAGTTGGGCTTTCATCGACTATCGGTAGTTGACGTGATGACAAACGACGGATCGTCGGTGGATAAGGGTCCTCGAAACTGGGCGATCAGATTAAAACTGGAATCGAGAAGTAACGTATAAGTAGTGGACCGTAGAAGCTACTTTTATTTGGGTGGAATGAATTGGCAGAATAAGTACAGTAAATCTATGATGAATATTCGAAGGTTCCTCGGCACTGACAAGTATAGGTTCTCAGGTGCAACGCTGTCTTGTTAATGAGGTTTAACACAGTGATAGAGCTTGGAATTCTGAAGTCAAGGATATTTGTTTCAGCCACAAATGGCCATTAGTTTATGAAATATTTAATGTTTAATGCCGAGGAGCTTTCGAACACACACTGATGATTTACTGTATATCTTGGCCGGGTCAAAACGATCTTCCGGTTTTGACTTCTAGCGTGATACACCTAATTTCCTTTTCCCCCATCGAGAAATGTCTCAGTCGGTCCACATCGTCGAGAAACGGATCCTTGTTCCAGAGAACACCGGTGTACCCGGCAACGGTTCATCAACCGATAATCGAACGTGGCACGGTTTCTTCCGTGAGGTCATCAGGCCGAGGTGCCGGAACGAAGGCATCCGGTGCAAGCGGAATAAAATTACCTGCACGCGAAACACCCTTCGAGATAGAAACACATAGGGCGGGTCTGGGTACGGGGGTTACTTTCTATCGAGCAACACATCCCTGCGGAATCGATGAAGGGTGAAAAAGGGAGGGGGGAGGGGGATGTGCGCGAGGAGTGGCAGCCTCGAAAGCTACTATTGGCGAAGAGAAAGGAAAGCAGCCGAGATAAATCTGTTTCCAGGCAGAAGATCATCGAAATTCCGAAGACGTAGAAGCCCGAGCAGGGATAGGAAGGTAGGATGGCCGCACGTAGGCAGATGCCGGGGAACCCGAAAGCAGATGGGGATTGATTGGCTCGTGTCTTCTGTGCTGGTGTAAAGGCAGCTTCGTCGACTACCGAGTACAAAGGGTCTTATGCACGCGCGCGCGCGCCCACAGAATCACGCACACACACGTCGATCGTGGCCACGTGTTTGTGCGCGCGGGGGTCGAGTCAACTGCGGGTAAACACCCGCCACGGCACTCGGTTACTCGTCACGCCGATGGAACGCCGCGGCTGTACGCCCTAGGTCACGCGTATCGTTGTGTGCACAGGATATGCGCGTGTGTGTATGTGTGGGGAGGAAGGGCGCGCGTATACGCACCGACGTGACGTATATAACGCGTCTGTCTGGTAAGGTACGCGCAAAAGTACACAGCGCTTGTATGTACACAGGGAGCAAACGGCGCCGTTCCGTTTCTACGAGGCGCAGCCAGAGGATGACGACGACGGTACATAGATATCCGCGTATCTACGTATCTATGTATATGCTTCTGGTAATTCACGCATACGCGTACACGTACACATTCTCCCGTGGGACGTAACTACACGTTCGCCCGAAACACTGCCGGTTATACACGCAGTACTACGAGGATATAGAGGCGCATAGATCATAGAGAACACATGTGCACGATGGAGCACGCACACGACACCGTGCATCAACCGCACGGATATATGGACGTAAGTGATAAAACAAGCACACACATATACATATACATATACATGCACAAATAACCAGCGTATTAAAGTACACGGACGCGCAGCTTGTGAGCACCGAGCACACAGAGATATCTCTCGGGTGTAAGTGTGACGAACAAGCTAAAAGAGTGGGTAGGGGTGGGGAGGTGGGAGAGGACAGGAGAGCCTGGCTGGCCGCTGGATGCATTTGGTGACTACCAGAGGGGACGTTGGGTCGTGCAGCATGGTAGCCAGCCGGTCGGTCGGTCGGTCGGTCTGATTGCGGACTTGCCTCCCTGCTACCACGCCCTGACCCACGCGATTTTCAAGATATCCGACACACGAGCCACGATAGGGTCGCTAGACTGTATACACGGGGTCAACCAACTCCGACCCCACGTCGTCGTTGCTACTGCTGCCTGCTTACTTCCCTTTCGGCGTCCGCCGCCGCCTTCGATACGCGCCCGAAAACTTTCCTCCGGTCGTCGTCGTGTACTCTGTTGTGTACCTAACTTAAATAGCCGCCGCCCGAAGATCAGAATAGAAACTTACCCGTGTCGTGATCGCCGGCGTATCGGTCGACGAGAGCTGGGCCAATGAGTCGCGGTGATTCATCTGAAACAAAACCACCGGGCACGCTTGTTAGATATTGGTCCCTCGTGTAACTCGAGGGTGCTCGATTTTGGAGACACTCGGGGGCAGGGGGGGTTGAAGTGGACACGCGTGTGAGGTTGAACGCGAGGGGAACGCATGGGAAATTATTATTTCGAGGGAATCCGATGTACGCGTGGAATATATTTTTTTCGTTTTAATAGATGAAACGGTGATTTTCCTTTAATCGTTGGAAGGTGGATGTATCTAGTGTTTGTACAGACAGCGCATTGTGGTGCAAAATCCCAGACACGTGGCAAATATTCGTTTTCTTTTAAAAAATTTATGCGGAAATATTGAAATACATCATACATTCTAATATAACTTTTAAAAGAAACTGACATCAAAAACAACTACAATATTAACTGTTTAAGACAAAATTTTGTTTCCATTTTTTTGTTGCTTTTGCGTTTAATCTTTAGAATTGTTAAGTTTTATCGTATAAATATTTTTTAATGCGATAAGTACTTTACTCTAAAGTAGAAAAATAAAAGAGATACGAATTTAGACGGTGATTATCTTTTTCTTTTGTTTATAAGTAAGGCCCTTCGAGTCCGATACATTTCTTTGTCTGTTAAAAATATACGTAAATATAAATATTACAATCCAAAGTTTTTACGACTTCCTTAGAAATTCGGTCAAAACGTTATTGAAAAACTGTGATTATCATACGTGTTCTTTTTTATGTCAGCAGTAAATCTTCACAATAACTTATAAAACAATGTAATCAATTGAAAAGAATAATTTTTTTTAAATCGTTTATCCCTGGCCCATTAATTAATTTTGTCCCATTATTTTATATAACAAAGCACAAAATATCACAATTTAACCATTAGGTACAATAGAAAACTCATTACTACGTGGCATGCGCCGAAATTGGTACATGGTTTGAAAACTGCTGCGAACCTGATAACAGAGTACAGAGGAATAATACAACAAATCCTTTTACATAGTGTAAATTGTCTCTTAATGACGTAAATGTCAGTCGGCGTGGAAATCGAGTTCAGCGTGTACCAAAAACTGTACACGTGACAGTGACCGTATTAACGAATCTTCATTCACGTAGCATCATAGATCACTGCATATTCAGTGCACAAGCGTTCTTTTATACTGTCGGTGCATTCGACTACGATTCTATGGGTAAAAGTTATCAGCTGGTTGAAAGGTTACATGTATTTGAAGTAAAATAATGCGGATTTCGAACTGGAATCAGAATTAACTAATTGTCAAAGCCTTGAATTACGTATAATATTTAAATTATTTAAGTATTTAAGTAATTTTAATAATTACTAATATATCCTTTGCATTTACGTTCAAAAACTTCTTACTGAATATGAATATTCTACTGGTAGAAGAACCATTTATAAAAAAAAGGAAACACACTCCAAAATCATTTTGTATTATCTTCAAGATGTACAAATTCCAATGAAATTGATGTTGTTTAATAACAATTGTTCTCACAAAGCCGAAGTTTACAATATAAGACTGACTTTGAATACCTACTCGAAACATGGTTGTCGAATATTTAACTTGTGCTTTCTTCGGAATCGTTCTGACGAAAATTTTGAAAATGTTAATTCTAATCCTAAGTTTAGCTTGTACCGAAAACGACAGTGAACGCGTTAAGGTGACGTGAAATTCATTCACTTTTATGGAGGGTACTTTTCGTTAACGTGTTGCGGAGATCAGAAATTCTATTTCCGTGAGATTCGTACGTTTTGATGAATACGATGAATCTGGAATTAACGTTGCAGGTTTAAGATAATGAAATTTCATCTTTCCGGCAAAATTTTTGCGAATACGCCGTAAAACTTTGACTTCCATTTATATGTATAGATCTTGAGGTTTTGATGCCCGACGAATGCTGGAAAGACAGTATACGACAAGGCTATAGAAAATCTTTCATCCTCTTGAGAAAACCGTTTCATTAATCTGGATATTCACTGTTTGATGGCGACCCTTGGTAAAGTATATTTTCTGTGTCCCATTTGTATAATATTCGCATATTTTGCATCGGATGCGCACTAAAAATGCATCTTCGCTATTTCTTCCACGGAAAGGACGTTTTCTTTTTGGAAAAATTTTCGGTGTGACACAAAATTGAAGAAATGTTTCCAATTAAACACGAAAAATCACGTTTAATAAAATATTTTTACCTGTTATCGCTAAGACTTGAGAAATTCGCATCATTTTAGGATATAATGAATAAAATTAATTATGATTAGTTAAGCATTAACCCTTGTGTACTATTCAAGTAGTTATTGCGTATATGTATATTTACTGGGCAACGATGACCTAAAATCAACATTGAATTACCGGAATTAATTTAGGTTGTATCTAGACAGTAATATGTATAAATCATCTGTATAGTATTTGTTTAATACATTATGTACCACAAACGATTAGCATAAATAAATGTTCCGTTTTGAACCAGGTTGACCCTGATGTGTCCGCAAAGGTTAAATAATACATCTTCATACGATGATTTTAATATATAAATATATTTTATTGTAGATTCATTAACATTAAATTATTGGATAAACCAATGTCGATAACCGTATACTGTTCATTATGCTGTCAATTATTTTTCATAATTGTATTATACCTGCAACCTCAGTCCACGAGTCATCGAACACTGGTAAATGCAGAATTAGAACGAATGTGCTACAAAATCACTTAAATCATGTTCGAGATCAATATCTTATATAAAAGTAAAATAAATTACTAATATTACTCGATATAATTGCACCTCTGTTAAATAACACGTGTCCAGTTAACTGATAAAAGGGGGTATTAATTATAGTGCACGATCCATATTTACTTCAGTTAGTATCTTATCCCATTATCTTATTGCATACGTGGAAACCTACTACGTATAGTATAATAATACTATTGGTAACAAGACCGACTGTGATTTACATCAACATTTTCTTCACGGTTTATTTTAACTGTTTCTCGTCGAGTGGTTTGTCGATATCACATTTTAACAATTTACGACGTACATACTGCTAAATCGATTACTTCAAGGGGCACTTTTAACGAACTACCTTTGAGTCATTCGAAACTGCGCAATTAATTGGCCGATTATTAGTTCTACGTTTTGGTAAATGAACGCTGTATCCATCAAATAGCTACGTTTAATCATACTTTTCATGGCGAACACAGTAACTGCTTGCATTGGCACCCTTTCCTTCGGCAAATTATGGACATTGCAAATGTTTAACAGACATTACGTTTACACGGTTCTATATTAAATTTCAATCAGGGTGTTTGAATATTGAGAGGTGACATTTTGTATAACGTTTGTTTGAAATACGTGGCTGCTTTATGACAAGAGCATTTATACATTACCTATTACATATTACTATTGTACTTCTGATCATAATTACATTGTAGTAGACTTGTTTGTTATAATACATTTTATGATTAAAATGATCTGAATAAATATAAAGAACAAAAACTATCTAGTATAGTTTATTTTTTACATAATCGTATTTTCTGTCACCCTTCTCTTCGTAAGAATATTAGCAGCTATTCAATCAGGTAATTCATACTGTTTTATTTTTCACATCAGAATTTTGCAAAATGGATGACAGAAGATTGTTACATCTAAAAAATTAATAGACGAAAATCTGGCGCATTAATATCCAGTAATTACTGTTCTAAATATACGAGGCGTCCCAAATACAAGTTTCAATATTTTAAGGGTGGTAGGGAGCTGAAAGATAACAAAGATGTTCTATTCTACCATGTCAGATTTTCTTCCGTTTTGCAGTAACAAAACCTTTAGTTTAACCTCTTGATATTACACAAACATTAGGTTTTCTAATCTCACAGGTTTATCAATGAATAGAAGTATAATAAAAATCCTCATACATTCAACTGCACTTTCCATATAGGTACAGTACCGTGCAGATGTTTTCGGACAAAACTCATTTGCTGTCTTAATTTACATTAGGGATACCATTGATGTTACATCAATTAATCAACACCTGACTTGTTTAATTGTTATTTTCTTAGGCCCACCACCGCAAATAATATAAATTATAGTTATTAGCAATTACCTCTTGTATTGTACATAGTTTCGAGTAACATTCTTTGTTTAAATCGTTTGAGAGGTAGGTTATAAGAAGGGAAAACTGAGAGTTCTAGGAAAGTATAAATGTAAAATTATCTACATTTCTCAAATCTATCGAAACAGGACTCTTGTGATACCTGAGTAGCCTGGTTGCTCAACAAACCTGAACATTTTGGTGTCCACACAAGACCCTCCGGTAGCCCTACGTGGATCCGTTCGGACTCAGATACTCTAGAGTCTAGAGCCTCAAATAAAAATAAAAATAAAACGGTCTCAAATCAAAAGCGTGGCAGACATTTTTTACACGTCGGAAATGATGATAAATAAGTTACATGCGATAAATGCTAAAGGCATGTATGTAATTTACACATTGTATCCGAAAATAGTTTCTTATGTATATACACAATGCAAACAGTACATATTGTTGTTTGTGTTTTATTTATATTCCTTTTTGTTTTATTTATTGTATTTTACTGTATTTTTCGTAGTGCATTTTATTTTATATTTTACATTAGTAAAATAATAATATAAATTCCACCTTCTTATTTAAAAATATCATTTAGTGTAAAATAAGAATTACGAACCCACGCGGTAAAGAGAGAAAAAAAGTAGGGGGTCCGTACGGACCCAGGCACGGCTACCAGCAGCCGCACGAATCGTCGGTTGTCGAAGGATTAATGATTTCAGAATACCATCGTAATGAAGTTTAGCGAGCGCTACTACTTTTAAGGGGTCAAATGCGAAATCATAACGATGTCTGAAAAATCACTGACAATTACACCTTACGGTGTGCTATCAGCGCGACGATATTATCGTTTATTGTTCGGGTTTCCGCTCAAAGGCTTTAATTTCAGGCTTCAAGGGGCCAGTCTAATCGTCGTCCATCTGGGGAGTCTCGAATAATCCGCTTGGATCTCGGGGGGAACTATGGAAAAAACGAAAGGCAAGGGGAAGAACAAAAAACCCACGGACGACAGCTATATACAAAACTTCGTTCGCTTTTCTGTTCATTTTTTGCGTTCGTTTATTTATTGTTTCAAACTGAAAACGGGGAACAAAAGTTGCTCGAACTTCCTCGAATGTCCGTAGTCGACAAAGATTGCATTTCAATGGTCGAGCCGATGAAAATTTTTTCCAACGAGGGAATAGGAAACTTTAAACACGGGGAGAGGGGGAGAATTCGGACCGATCGATAAGGCTTGCCTCCTCTCCTCCTGATGGAAGAATGAAAATGTTTTAAAATTGTAGAGGCGATAGAAACGAGAAGCTACAAGTTTCCCATTGTTTCTAGAATTGAAGGATTGATCGAGTTTCAATTACATAGTGATTGAGGTGATCGAATTCATTCGCACGATTTATAAGCGATTTGGTAATCGTGAATTTATTTAGATGATTCGAAAGGTACGAAAGATGAAGTAGATACTCGGTGACGACATTTACATAATGTCGGTAACTCTATCCGAACTGTACACTAAACGATACTGGAATCGTAAATATAATGAACGAATTAGATATTTAATTACATAATGAATATTTCGCAGAAATCGTGAGAACTGTTAACATTTACTTAATACCTTGAGCTGTGCTTACTAACTTCATACACGTAATTAATTCAAATTTTGTGAAAGAATTTGTATACCTTTGGCGATGGTAATAATTTAAAATTCATATGATTTAAGAAATAAAACCTTTTTCAAGTAGTACCATCGAATGGCAATGCACAGTTATTCCCAAATATATCCGTCCATTCTCTACGTATGATATTCTAACATTGTTTTAACATTAAGTAATTAATAATAAAGTCAGAATGAACAATTAGAATTTATATTGATATGAAATTTGATCAATGTACTTTCGATTAGAATGCATTCAATTGAAAAATTATATTTTTTATGGCGGTGTACTCACGCTAAGCTCGCAATTTGTCACTGCTCGTTGATAAATTAATATCGCGTAGCTCATTGGAAGATGATGTGATTTGAACAATTTAACACTACTTGGTAACACACTTAAATTTCGATAAACGTAATAGAATGTGGGGTATGTGTGTAATATTTGTGTTTACTTTGACTGGATAGATGTGTTCTGATTGACGGTTGAAAGTGTACTGTCTGGTAGCTGTACGCATAGACGCTTGTTGCAACGGATCGACTTACGATTGGTGGAAAATGCAGAATTTTCGTTGGTGTATGTTTTGGAAGAAATGGTAATATGAGGTGGAAAAGAAGTAGGGCTTGGTATATGTATTGTTTCTGGGATTCCTGAAAGTCAGCGCCGAAATATAATAAAGAAATGATTATTAGGACAGTGAAGGTTTTGCACGTAATTTCCAGCTGTCCAGAAATCCCCGATGATGAGGGTTGGTGACCGTACCGACGGCCCAAGACGTGACGATTGCTGCCTAATAAAAATCTATTAGGTTAAATACGCAAATGATATTATCCACGTTCGTGATATTTTAACATAATGTTCATGAAATTTTGTACCATTTCAGTATCTATATTTAGTTTACTCTTGGTTTCGGTATTTTATACCTTTTCATAATACAACAATGCTCAACAGATTAATGTTATTCCGATCGTAAAATGTATATTGTTTTTAAATTTGACGCAATTAATAGAACATCGAACTAATGTATAACGTACAGACACATCGGTACATATTTGCAGATCCGTTCACGTTTCGAATTGTCAATATTTTCTGACAGGTAGGAAGCATTTGAAAATTAGATTCTCTATGCAGATATTATATAATCGACGGTACACGATGTTAATTTCACTAGTTAGTTTCATCATGTACCGTTTAATTTCGAATAATATAGAAACCCATCGAATAAACCTTCTAAGTATGTTTTATTCCCTATTTACCATTTTCACATTTTTGGAATTGGAACCTTGGTTCCTTGTGTATATTCATATTTCAGAATCGAAGTACTAAAACAAATGAAAAAACAAGCTGTAACACCAAAATCAAATTGCTTCTGTGAACTGTTTTTATTTATTCTTAATGTGTGAAATCCACGACACACCCGGTATACACAGTACCTCGCAAAAGGGCTATACACTAATCAATCAACTTCCAAGTAAACATCGCAGCGATTGTCCTCGTAATAGTCACGCAACTGAAATTCCTCGGAAGTTCATCTACCTTTTGTTTCCAATGCTATCGTTGTATCGAATGCTCGTCATTACAGTCACGAATAAATTTATTTTTATCCATCCTGAAGGTAATTAACTTCGCTTCGTACAATCGTACACAGGTAGATATTCACCTCGACATCGAATCCACCGTAATCATGTAATCCGCCATTACGTCGCATTATTAAGACATTGCCATTTACTGTTGCATTATACCATTGCGACATACCCATACAGTCGGTACACATTATATCGACAATGCTATAGTATCGAGGTATTATTGCGCGGGTATATCACGTGCAGCATGCAAGCGTTTGCCAATCTACCTCATATAGGGAATCGCAAATCCCTGTTTACCGAAGTTGTTGCTCATTGTACGCGAAGACTCCGCCACGACGTCGCACAGTGGTCTAGATCCGTAAAAATGCGAACTAACGTCAAATTCTCGATGTCATTGGAAATCCTTGAAAATTTCGTCATAGATTCTAGTAGGTATTTAAAATGTTTTTAAGTACAATATTTTTCGACAGTTTTAAAACCAGGGAAAAATGTCTTAGAACGGTCATATTTTTTCTGTTGAAATTGGCGTACTTTTTCTCGCTGTATCTTTATTTTCATTTGAATTAACTTAAATCTACTTATTCGCTGATGAAGAGTGGTTTTTTAGCTAAACATACGTGAAAAATGAAGGGAATATCTATATTTTAGCCATTTAAAAAATAACCCTTCTTGAATCGCTATTTTTGTTCTTTTCTCCGGTATAGTTAAACCTACAGAACGGAATACACGCAAAGTCACGATATATCTTGGATGGATTTATGCATTCGTTAGAACTTACTTAAGATGACTGAACGAGAATTTTTTCCATGCACGTGCATCTACGACAGCTATGACGATTTATTTGTAGTGGGTACGCCAAAATCTGTTAATTCCATACGGAGTGGAGAACTTGAGTAAGTGTCTACATAATTAGCGCCTATAACTTAAAATAGAAGATGTAACTGAAAAAAAAAGAAAAACTGTATAAGTAAAATATAAAATAAAACGAAATCTCGTTGTGAATTATGTAAGTTCATGGAACTTCACGGTTGATTTACACTAAAACGAAGCCTCGACTGAAAAAATGTTAAAATTAGGGGAAACGAGATTAGGAACACTTTTTTTGAGAAGTAAAAGATGCATCCTTTTGCGTTTCTATTTCTTATTTTGTTTGCATAAATGTTTATGAAAAAGCGATAATAGGGTTTTGTAACTGAGGTTTCAAAGTGACTATACAATTTAGTCAGACATAATTTAGATAACTTTTCGAACAAGAACCAAAAACCGTGTAGGGGCGAAACGTGGACCCCTTACCCTATAGATGGAAGCGCGATGTAGTTGTCGCGTGTTTTAATTCACACTTTTCTGTCCTATTAATTATTAAGTATTTAAAAATTTTCATCATATTAACAGAAGAAGTAGATATTTCTGACTTTAAAAATATACTAATATTGCAATGCCTGTTTATATAGCTGTTGGTCTGGTGTTAATTAGGGTAATGTAACATATATCAATCAGCCCCACGTTAGGGGTGGTTGTCTCACGCAACAGTCATTTGTCACAGCTATCGTAAATGGTAAGATTTTTATTACAATACTTGAAAGATAAATTAATTCTTCTAAAATAATAAATTTATTAGCAAAAGTAATGTTGGAGTTCGTAATATAATGTAAGTGAATTTGCGATTCATACAAATATTCTGCTCATTTCGATATACATATGTAAGTTAAAACTTTTTTTACACCATCTACTGCTTTTATGTGTTACTCGTTTTTACCTTTAGGCGTGTTTCAAGTATAGTAGACTATAGTTGTGACACCTATCCCCACTTGTGATAAAGTATAAAAATGGATTACAATACTACAACGAAGTAAAATGTTGACAAAATTTAAGAAGAAACTTCTGTCTCAAAGCCTGCAGTTTATGTTAGTATACCAGAAAATTCACAGTAATACGCTACATATTACACAGACAACGAAAAAGAGAGTAAGAAATATTTTGTCAAATGAACAGAAATCCATTTCTTTTTCATCTAACAGTGATCATATACAATGAACAACGACAATTCGTATAGCAAGCACTTACTTATGAAAAGCAGTATATTTTATTCATTCTAATGAATCTGTCTGACATTTATGTAGTAACGAAATTATACAAAATGTGACAACCAACCCGTGTGACAACTAACCCTGGTCTCCCCTATCTATTTCTATCAGATCAATAAAGATGACAAACTTGAGAAAATATACAAAATTGGAAATTAATTCATTTCTTCGTTTACATATTACAAGTAAAGGATGTAAAAGATCTGAGAAAATGCATTGTTGTAATACCTATACTCTTGTAACGATGATTATGTAGTCATTTTGACTAACCTAGTAGTTCTGGTGTTAAACGGAAAAATGATAGAAATAGGAAACATATATATCTGCAATCTCCGTCATTTCCCTCAATTTCAAGCATCTTCGCGTCCTGATAAAGCATACGATCAAAAAGTTTATTTTATTCGAAATGTGACAACCAATCAGTTGTGATAACTAGCCCCGGTCTCCCCTAATTTACTCCACGTTTTTACAATTTCGGACCACTGTGCGGGGACGGAGACAACAACGACAATGGAATCCACCAGCAAAGAAAAGCACTGCGTCGAGCGTGCAACCGGTGCTGCAATCGACGGAAGTCGTTCCCTCAGACCGGAGAGTTCGGAATAGTTGGCCGAAGAAGCCTGCAAAACTGACACCGCCACGGGTATGTAGGATCGAACTGCCCCGGCAGAGAAACCGACAACCACGGCGGAACGGACCTAAAATCGCCGTTTCATCGGGCCCCCTCGCTTGTATACACTGTTAATTCGGTAGCTACCGTTCACGGACGTCAAGAATGTTCCGGAATTCTATTCGAAGTATTTGGTATATAGGGACCAGAAGGAGAGAGAGACAGAGAGAGAGAAGCGTGACGTCGACGGGCCGCGGTCTGAGGATTTTTGGTGCGGCTATCGGCCCCGTGACTGGCATCCGATCGATTCCGATTCCCGTGAATTTACCGATCCTCTTCGGCTATTAGTGTCTATTCGTTGCCAGCGAATCGCTCCGAAAGATTGAACGGGCGGGTTGGAAGGGAGCTGAACACGTCGTCTGTGCTTGTCCCGAAAGCGCATTACTCGCGTGCTACCCGGAAACGTTTCGATCGCTGAACTACTTCCCCGATACGTGGCGGTGTCCTCGTGAAAATGCACCGGCTGAACCAGCGCTGGAAACAATGTTGTTCTCGGAACATTCATTCAAGACGTCGCTTTCGTTCTGTTATTAATAGAATGAGGGCGAATACGTGAATCCACGTTTCCATGGGGTAATTCGAATGTGTGACGAAAGAAACAGTAATGTATTTGGTTTGGCCGAAAAATTTGAGCGGTTTTCAAGCCGGCTGACATAGCCCACAGGTCGATACAAACGGGTTTTCTATAGTGGGATAACTTGTGCGATTTCCTGCTGTTCCACGCTGAAGCAAATATCCTTTTATTCTATTGTTCAATTCCAGTTTGAAGACTGTTTATTATTAGGTGAATGGTTACTGGACTGATATGGATCCGCGTTTCTTTTAATTCATCAACCTATGCTGTATTTAAGCTAGGAGTTGTTGATAAAAAAAATCAGGTCATCTTGAATGATTGCTTTCGAAAATAATGTGTAAAAAGTAGAAAATATTAGGAATTCTAACTATTGTAGAATAGTAACACGTTTCAGGAATGAAGATCATATTTGCTCCGAAAGCTAGAATATTGCGTCACCCTTTAAAGCCTAAATTATGTTGTCCTTATCTTTTTACCGCAATTTTTATTCCAGACAGTTGGAAATTGTTCAAATAGGAATCTTCTTATTTTTTTAAATATTGTTTTGTTTTAATAGCTAAATATAGTGTCTCCGAATGCTGGCACTATTTTGTAGCATTTCAAAGGACTTCGAAGAAGTAATAAATACTTCCTAGTAGTAAGTCCTAGTCGTGTTCTAAGTATACTGGTTCATGGCAGAATTTTATTGTAATATAAGTGGTACCACAAAGTACCGTCAAGACATAAACTTTATGTCATAAAGGGTCAAAGCTAACCACTAACTTGAGCCAACGATATTTGCGTGAAATAACCACTTTTAATCGTCAGTTCCATAGGTTGTTCAGAAGTAGGGCTTGCTTTTGATCAGGTTAGTGCGAAAAGCGCATGAATACCCGGTGTCAATAAAATTTTCTTTGAGGTTTTTCATGTGAACCTGATACTTTGACTACTACTGTTTAAATTTCAATAATACTTGCACGATTAATGTATGCACACCCATTATTAAATTTTAGAAAAATTGTTTAATAATTTTTCATTTAATTTCAATTCAATATTATGTCTAAAGTGCAGTAGATTTATAATGACGTTGCAAATATCTGGGCTCTTTTCGTACAAAATTGCCTTATAATGTGGTAAATCAAACTAATTTATACAGCACGACGATATTTATGATACAATTTATTTATAGCCGATACACATTAATCATCCCGATAGCTTTCACGATAAAATTAATTACTCGTTAATTTATGCACAAAGAACTGCTATTAAAAGTATAGATAAAAAAATCACTTCTACATCCCCAGATATACCTAGTTATAAATCCTTTAAAAATCATGAAATTTTGAAAATACAATAGTATGAAATAAAATACAACCATCGAATTGTTCGTTCCATGAATGGCAACAGAAATCAAGGAATTAGAATGAAGACACTAAAGTGCTACCGATTCCGTAAATTGTATGTTTTCTTCGCGTAATTCGAACGAGAGTGTAGACTGTAACAAGTATCCTCCTTTTGTTCTGTGTATCTCTGCATCTAAGGTTTCTAGGATAATCTGTTGTCGCAGGATTACGTTTTAAAGCCGTGTAGAGTATCAAGGATCACGAGACTATTGTCCCTTTAGCGAAAAACAATGAAAAATGTCGAAGAAACGAGTTTTCAATTACGTATATTATTATACAATTAACAAATATTACAATATCAGTATCAGTTGACAGATTTTTTTCGCTAAAAATGATTATTATCGAAATTAATTCCTCACTTTATAATAATATGAATAATAACAATTTTAAAGAACTTTGGCAAACATTCGATCATACTTCAAGGAAATATTAGCAAAATGAAAATTATTTTTGTAAATTCATCAAGAATTATATAATATTAAGCAGTGAAAATTATATCTAAATTCTGTCTATAATGCCACAAAATTTTAAAAGAATTTTAATTTTCTGAAGGAACTGTATGACGGTAAATGTTGTCGAAAAGTTTCTTTAACGCCACAAGTTAAATAAACACTTTCTCTAATCACTGCCTAACGTCCACATTCTGTATTATATGAATTCATATTAACTCTTGCTTAATTTTTTAATTTCTGCTGCTATTAATGAAAATATTTTTTATCTATAATACATGAATAATAATTCACATAACAAACATACAATCTGTTCGAACACTTTTTGCCACGAGTGGTATACATATAATTGACTCGAAATACAAAAAGAGACTATGAGGCATATATGAATATTGAACGTAATAATAATCGTAATGCAAGTTGATTCCGGTTACAAATTACAATACAGATAATATTTATAAGATTTAAAAAAAATATATAAATAACAGTAAGAGAAAGAGAAAATAAAGATGAAAGAAATACCAGAAATAATATAAATACAAAATCTAATATAACACAGTGCAGAGCCCAGTTACAGATTCGTTATTAGTAAAGCATAAAATATCCGGTAATTAACAATTCATACAGTATCGAGCAATGAAACACGTGTAAACTCGAAATTTTTTATGGTAGCGAATTTCTTAAACAGACACTCTGTAATCGTAAGTAGAATGTGCAGCTGATGGAAGGAGGCTGTAAATAAAACGTGAAGAAATAATATATTACAATTAACTCTCGAGATTCAATCATCATGAGGATGACGTTTTCCACTTCAGCCACTGTTAAGCTACAGGAAATTACCCGAACTAATATATACCGGTAGATTAATGTTCGTAAGAAGATCAGCAGCCACAGGGTAAAACCGCGGCGACCTCGTTGCATTGCGGGGCTGCTAGTTTCTGGTGCCACGTAAATGAACTTATTTACGGGCGAATTAAATGTTTATTCCCCTTGAATTATATCGTTCGCATTTAAACCGTTTACTTGAAGGAAGTTCTCGTAACATGTTTCGAGCACTTGGAATATTGCTGCTGGTTCGATTATACAATAACGTTCTCGGATAAAACAGAATAATTTAATAAAATCGAAATGTTATACAAAAGTTCGGAGTTACAAAGTTCATGTAGCTATGGTTCTGTCTGTTATAAAAGTTCTGTCTAGAAATTCCGTTGATATTACCTAATCTCTGAGTACCTAATTGAGTTACCTAATCTCTCTCCGACTTTGAAGAATCGATTATAATAAAACAAGCAAATATGAGAGAAAATCAATAAAAATTTTTGCTGTGCTCACTTCCGAACAACCGTCAATATTAAATAAATCTATGGACTTTATTTCATTAGCCTTTCTTTTCGAAATTTTAAATATAGTACTGTACAACATTTAATTATTTTATATATTGGTAATTAATTAGTTATAGGTCCTACTTGTGGACTTTATCGCTTTTATTTGTTTCAAAAAATTTCGTAAATTATAGCGAATTACAAATACGTACTATGTGTTCATGTATAAATTCACATTATGATAAATTTCTTATGAAAAAGTATTAATAAATGAATTTAATTAAAATATATTTTTCAACGATTTCTATGATACGTAAGTAAATATAAATACTACAAGTTTTAAAAATATTAGTCCCATCATTATATTAACAATCTATGAATCACACATTATACTAACATTCTTGTCTCCTTATAAAATTTAGTCTGTAACTGACTGCACATAATTATCTCACACTTTAGTAATAGTATCACTCGAAGCCAGTTCAAACAAAGAATCGCTACAAATATTTGGTTAACAATTGGAACATAAAATTCAAAGAAAGAAATTATACGTATCCCTGGGAGCTCGTAAGGAACGTGACGAAGAGAGCAAACGGGACACACGAGACATTCGGTACAACTGTGGAAATAACTACCTAGTCTTTTGTTTTAACGGTCTTTAAACTTGTTGTGTTTCGTAGAGGCGATGCGTAAACGTCTCTGAACTTCTTCTGTTACATAGTCACGACGCGACAAGTTAACTTTTTAATTTAATAAAACATGTATGAAAAGGTATATTTAAAATTTTGTATTGTAAAGTTTGTTTAAATTAGAACCAATTCCTGTATTTTAAGTATTCGAATAGTACCGTACGACTGTGGAAACAATCTTTTGTTTTAACGGTCTTTAAAATTCTTCTGTTTCGTAGAGACGATACGTAAACCGTCTCTGTACTTCGTTTTATTGAGATGCGTATACACTTGTCGCAAAAAACAATACGCATATCCTCGTCTCACCATCCACTCAATCGTATCACCATTATGTTTCAATACGGTGGGGCAAGCATTGCATCGTTGTGTATGAAAATGTATTTTACGATGATACGATACAAGGATACGCCACAAATGGATACGCACCTTTACATAATCACAATGCGACGCATCAAGCTACTCAACGTATTTTGCGTACTACGTTCTACTTAACGTTTTATGCGTATTTTTTCATTATAATTTAACAAAATCCATATGAAAAGTTACATTTAAAATTTTTCATTCTATATCTTATTTAAATTAGAACCAAGTCCTGTACTTGAAGTATTCCATTAACGCGATCACTTTCTGGGATTTATTACTCGCATTAATCGAGACCTACCTGTACACATTACTTTTGCTGTCGTGGTATCGGTTTTCAAGCAACGCCATACAATATTTTATTTCAAATACTATCGGTGAACGAATGAAATTAAATTCGAGAAAATTATATTCCACAGCAGTGGTATGGCAACAATAACACGAAAATTCGCCAAACAATGCTCACGACACTATACCTAATATCTATGATAAACACTATTGTCGATTGAACGGATTATGTGTTTCTTTACTGGACCGCTAAACTCGATTTAATTGAACTTACCCCAATTTATCGTTGTAAATTTCATACCAGCTCTCCCTTCCCCCACTACTCTTCAGCGCAACAAAATGTCCCGTAAACAACAGGGATCGAAAGAACGGAGTAGCAGCCCTCCGCGTAAATTCCACGAGTCGTAGATCCTCCGGCTGTAATTCGAGTCCGAAACTAGAAGATAACGGTGGATCGTTCCTCCTTCTTGCTACCATGTATCCCGATACGTTACGGGAGGGAGCTATAGCGAAGGGGTCGTGTCGACAAACAATTACTTTGTTTTCCAGCGAGTGTCTACTGCGACCGAGCTAAGGTAACCGTAATAAAATTAAATTCAACGGATGTTCCGATTCTCCTCAGAATTCCTACCGCCCCCCACCCCCTCTGAAGACCGACCACCGACGTTCCGAATCCACTTCGATGCGGAGGCGACGCGAGTTACTCGCCAAACTTCGTGCCCCATTAGTTCCTTATTTCTCAAAATGTCTCGCGCCTTGCTGAAACTTTTGGAATGAAATATGAGAAATAATATTCCACGATACGACTAATTTTATAGACAGTTCATTTTCCCGAATGACAAATTATTTACGAAAAATCGCTCTCTTTTGGTAAAATTAACCTTTCATGTACCGACGATACACTTTGTAGCATTACTTATATTACAATAAAACGACGCCATGCTTATAAATATGCTTAATTAATTAGAATCCGGCTAGGACTTCGGATAAATGTTTAGTACCTCTTTGAAGTACCTTGAGGTGCTATAGAATAGTGTTGGCACTCAGAGACAACATATTTAATTATTTGAACCAAAACATGAAAAGAAAATTTAAAAAAAAAAAAGATATTTGAACAGATTTCAAGTATCTGGAATAAAACCTGCGAAACAAAAAAATAACAATAAAATAATTCAGGCTTTAAAAGGTTAATATGTGTACATACTCCGTCTGGGTGCAAAATAGAATTTATTATAGTGACAAGGTCAGCTGAAGATTGTATGAAAACGAATTATAAATAATTCGGCTAGTTTCATTCCATACACTGAAACATAGAAACTATAAGTGAAACTCAGAATTTATCTACATTATTGAAACTTTGTCTAAAGGTGTGGTTACACCGAACGAGCGAATGCTTCCTCTTCCCACACTAGTCCATTGTGTATTCATTCATTGAAAAAAATGCTCGTTTATTTTCATTTTACCGAAGTGGGAGAAGAGCGAGCATTCGCTCGTCTGGTGTAACCGGACCGTAAGCTTGGGAGAATACATTTTGACAAGGTGAACATTCAGCAAACGGACAAAAGGAATACAAATTTCTTAGAGAAATGGAAGTGAAATCGATTAAGAGAAATTGGTCATTTTAAAAGATTGTGGTGTTTGTACAATAATTGTACAAACATATCTGTATTTCGTTGGCAAACGTGAAATAGTCGTTTAACCCTTTAACGCCCAAACACCTCTTCCGGGGAAACAATTTATTTCTCGCGATTAGTTGACTCAAAAATGGCCCTACTACGTGCATCTGATCTGAATTTTCACGACGAAACCCCTGGAAACATGATTTTCTAGATGTGACGTGTACGTCACACTGGGCATTAAAGTTAATACTTTGGCTGCCACGTCATGCAGATATGGGTGGCACGTGTACTTCAAAAAGGCTGGAGTATTTAAATACTGTTACCAAAATTTTGGCGTAAAATTAATATCCCAGTATAATTCAGAACAAGACGAACAACCTCTATTAACTAAACGTATACATTATCAACGATTTATGACTTTAAAAACGAAATACAGCGTGTCTGACTACTTGCGGCCTTTTTCACTGCAGGCAACGTGTTAAGGGGGGAGACTCCGTGGCCCGTGTGCTGTGTCCGTGCACTCACACAATCAACGGGAACCGTGTATGTATACGCGATGCACGAGAGAGACATTCGATTTCGTAGAATCCAACTTCTGCCTCGATAATGGCACAAATGAAGTTCTCACGAGTATAGTACTCACGGGTAGACTTCACTACAGGGTGGTCTGGTCCTTAGAAACGCCAATAAACACCATACGTTCAAAGAATTAGAATTTTAGAAATTGTACGATTGTGACAGATACCGATGAAGCACACAAGATGGCTGCTCAAGTCACATTTTGTCAAATATCACACGATTTAGTTGTTTTCTCGTCAAAAGCTGACCAGACCACCCTGTACACCACTGTCACACTATCATAGAAATCCGATTTTTGTTAATTTATCACTTGTGGAAGGCGTAAGTTGGATTCTACGATTTGACGCGTCCAGACTCAGGAATATACAGTGGTATAGTTCAAGGATTCTCCACTAG